>NW_013666059.1:375176-378750 GCF_000517525.1 Limulus polyphemus
AATTATTTCCATTACTTCTGTATATGTGTGTATCTTGTGTTTCCGTAATTATATCCATTACTCCTGTATATGTGTGTATCTTGTGTTTCCGTAATTATATCCATTACTCCTGTATATGTGTGTATCCTGTGTTTCCATAATTATATCCATTACTCCTGTATGTGTGTGTATCTTGTGTTTCCATAATTATATCCATTGTTGTAGTTTTTTGATCTAATGTATAATGCTAAATATTTCTGAAACTGAATAATTTCTGAGTTTGGATTATTAATATGGACTTCTGTAGTGTGTAATGTACTAACTGTGATATTAAGTTTAACTGACTTTTATGAATGAAGTAATTTTTCTATTTTTCTAAAATTTTAGGCCTGAAATAAACACAACTTGCCTTTAAAAACTAATATAAAATACAAGAACCTTTCAGCCGTAGTACTGAATAGTTTGGAAGCATAGGTCCTTTTATGATTTTTCCATAATTAACTATTTGGGAGTCATGTAGTTTTTATGTTTTATTCACTGTATATTTACTATATAAGATATTTTGTTTCTTAATTTTCTCTCCATCATTTTTTGTAATTATTCAAATTGCTTGGTCAAAAAAACAAATAGATCTTTTCCAACAATTTTTGTTGGAAAATAATAACATTAAATAAATCTAAGATATGTAAGAGTTGGTTTAATTTTGTTAATCTCAATTCATGACTCCATTCCTTAATGGTAAATGTTAATGCCCATTTTTTAAATGTTGACTGTATATTGCAATAGTAATTGCTTACAAAATTTGTTTTAGTACTGACTCAAAATGTGGTCAACCAAGCATCATAAGACTGTTGTTTTTTGGCCTGATCCATGTATTAGCTAGTCTGAAACACAGAAAGAAAACTTGAAAGCTGAATTAAGTAGATAGTTGTAAAAAGATAAAGAAAAAATATTATGTAAAGTGAGTAAAAGAACACTGTAGCTCAGCTAAGCCTGATGAACAAAAATCATGAATACATAAGTACATGCTTGTAAATTCTGTACGTTAGAACATCAAGATATTACTCAATATTTGTTAGTTCACATGCGTTATCCATTTTCTTTTTTGGAACATATAGATAATTTTGAAACATTTATTTCTGCATTAATTAATCAATTTCATAACTTAAGATATTCATTCTTAAGTTTATAAACTTTTTTGTTTGTCTCTTTTCATCTCGCGCCCAAAGGTGGTTAGGGCGCTCCACTCGCAACCTGAGGGTCGCGAGTTAGAATCCTTGTCCCACCAAATATGTAACGGTCAGTCCCACTATTCCCAGGTAAAAAGTATCCGAAGAGTTGACGGTGCGAGGTGATTACTAGCTGCCTTCCGTCTAGTCTTTTTTTACTGCTAAATTAGGGATAGCTAGTGCAGATAGCCCTTGTATACCTTTGCACGAAAATTCAAACAAACCAAACCTCTTTTCATCTTACAATTTTTTTGTTTTTTGTAGAGAAAAGTAATTTCACTATGACTTGTAGGCTATTCTCTCATTTTGACTTCTTGTACCCACAAACTGGTTTTGAAATTTGATATAAAGGGCAGTTTTTCTTTGACACGATTTCACTATTAATAAGATTGATTTTCATTTACATTTCTCTTATGTTTCTTGAGAAGTGGTATTAGATGCAGGCTTATAACTCATCTGTTGTGCCTGTTTCAGATGTTTGCTTGCAGGCTCTCTACCTCTCGGTATGCTGTTATCAAGACCACCAGAATGGACAGTGTAGCTACAGGATGGAAAACTTGCGAGCTGTAGTGGGTACTGACAAGATACTTATAGATAAGGTAAGCCACGTATCAGTAAAACAGTAATGTTTATAGAAAAGGTTGGACATTATGGAAGCTAGCAAAAGGATGATATTTTGGTATTGTAGTAGATACTAACTGATGGTAGCATTAATATATAAATTGTATGGTGAATAAGAGCAAAGTATTTATTGCATCACACACAAACACCTAAAAGTGGTTATGTATATGTACAGGGTGGATGCTAAGAAGTTATTTGATGTACATCAGCATTGAATATATTTATGTACAGATTGTGTGATAAACACTAAGAAGTTATTGGTGGACATAAACTGATTATGTTTATATACTTATTGTGTGTGGTTGACATAAACATTGATTATGTTTATATACTTATTGTGTGGGGGTGGACACTAGCATTGATTATGTTTGGGTACTGATTGTGTGTGGGGGTGGACACTAGCATTGATTATGTTTGGGTACTGATTGTGTGTGGGGGTGGACACTAGCATTGATTATGTTTGGGTACTGATTGTGTGTGGGGGTGGACACTAGCATTGATTATGTTTGGGTACTGATTGTGTGTGGGGGTGGACACTAGCATTGATTATGTTTGGGTACCGATTGTGTGTGGGGGTGGACACTAGCATTGATTATGTTTGGGTACCGATTGTGTGCGGGGTGGACAACAAATACATCTTATATTTAAGGTTGGATGTGATATACAACTGATCAAGTGATTTTCCTATAAACAAGGTAGGCCAAGATGTTCATAAGTAGATTATGTATAAGGACAGGCTAAAAATGTTTGTTGCATTATTTATGAGTAAAAGATAAGAGACAAGGTAGTAATTGTTTTGTATCATGACCATAAAACATACCAACAATCAGGGTTTTCTGGTTGTAACAAAAGATAAAATAAATGAGTAACAAGGACACTCAGCTATGATTATCAGAGACAACATGTTTTTGGAAAATAATCTGTATATTGACAAAGCGGTTTAAGCTGACATATAGCAAGATGTTTATGAACACAGGAATCCATGGAGAATAATTTTTTCATGGAAGCAATTCTATGTTTAACAATGACAATTATTTAGTAATAAATCTATTTACTGATGAGATTAATGAATGGCATAAAATACTTTTAAGCAGATAAATGATGAAGACTGAAATACCATATTAGCAATGAAAAAACAACAGAATTTGTTGTTAAGAATATATTGACAGTGTTTGTTTATTATAAGTTCTTCTGATAATTTTTGCGCATTCATTTAAATTGATATGTTTGTTGTTTCAGATTGAGCCTCAAGAAACATACCGTCATCAGTGTGGATTTGTTTTCTTCTTTACTGGAGTGTTTAAGTTGGATATTCGCTGTACCAGCACCAAGTATCATGGTGTGGGGGCAATGGTAGGTTCAGCTGTTGAAGAACAGCCAAGAGGTCTTTCAACCAGACCTGCCCGAGGGGGTAGGCTTCTGGATGGAAAAACTGCTAGCATGTTTTCTAAGGATCCAGAAGATAACAGACATATATGGAAATGTACACCCTCAATTGAAATTACTATCACCGAAAGTTGAGAAATCATAATTTTTCTGTTGAGAATTTCTGAAAGCTTTGAGAGTGCTAACAACTGTGCCAGTATTGAAGTTTATGAGATCCTTGCAGATACCTCTCAGTGGAATATATATATAGAAAAAGTATGTGGTTTCTGCTATTAAAAAAAAATTTACTTATGTGCCACACGATTTTGTTTATTGAATTGAAGAAACTGGTTGCCGAAACTGGAGGATGGTTGTATTTG
>NW_013666059.1:379585-380837 GCF_000517525.1 Limulus polyphemus
AACAGTTTTTAACGTACCGAAAGATCACTTCTTAATAATAATTACATACGGTTCATATCTGCCACAAGGTATAGAAAAGGTTAAATGAGAATAAATAAAGCAAATACTTCTAGGTATTTCAGCAGTAAGTGTGAGGGCTTATAATGCTAAACATTGGGTTTTGATACGCTTGGCGGGCAGAGCATATTTAGCCCACTGTGTAGCTTTATGCCTAACAACAATAAAAAATAAAGCCAAAATTATATTTAAAGACAATGCTCACATAATATTTAGACTTCAAAGACAGTATTTGGATTCAGTTTGCTTCATAGTATCAAACTGTATGTGAACCTCCACAAATACAGCTGTAATTGTTATGTTACTCTTCCTGAGATAACCTAGATTTAGTGCGTGTGAAAAAATGATTTGAATTGAAAAGTTTAAATGAAATAAACCATAGAGCCACGGATGTGAAAAAATGATTTAAACTGAAAAATTTAAATAAAAAAGAAATAAAGCACAGAGCCACGGAAACTGTATGGTCTATTTGAGTGTCATGTTACAGCAACATTACGTTAGTCGCAATTAAAATTAAGTAACTATAAACCAATTGCTCTCAAAATATTACAGCAACAAACTCAAACTACTTTATAAAGAAAATAAATATTTTAACACGGAATAGTGTGGTTACTATGGTTACGTAATTGTCACTTCACGGCCAGCTATTAATGGTAACTTGAACTACGTCAAGTATCTAGATACGGAACTTAATGTTGAATTAGTGTTTCCAAAAATTTTAATACACTAGGAGGAAAAACTCGTGCTTTGTGTACGAAACATTTTTTGGTTGTGTTATTTTGTACTTGAAAGCACAAGATTTATAAAATATAAAAACAATCAGTAACACTTCTGCTGCTCAGCATTTAAGTGATCTGTCTAGACTACTCGGTATGAGGCTAGTTATGTAAAGTTCTTAAAGAATCTAGTGGCCGTAACTGTGAGGTTTAACTGATTCGACAACACGAGGTACCCATCAAACACCTCTAGTACAAAAAACATTTTGAGCCCAATGGTCTGATAAAAAAATGACAAACTGATCGACTTATCTAGTAAGAGAAACTAGATCTAGTGATGTTTTCAAAATGTTGGAATCGGAGGCAATTATTAAAACTCAGTCATATTGCCCCAGGTCCCTACTCAACAGTCTGGCAGTACCGATACTCTTTTAAGTGTCTATAAACAAATGAACAAGTTCACACAAAACCTTGACCAT
>NW_013666059.1:381837-393709 GCF_000517525.1 Limulus polyphemus
ACACACTGCTGAAACAGATGAACAAGTTCACACAAAAACTTGACCATAAACACTGCTGAAACAAATGAACAAGTTCACACAAAACCTTGCCCATACACACTGCTGAAACAAATGAACAAGTTCACACAAAACCTTGACCATAAACACTGCTGAAATAAATGAAAAAGTTCACACAAAACCTTGACCATAAACACTGTTGAGATGGACAGATCCATTCCTCTTGCCCTATGCAATGCATACTACTATCTACACCTAAAGCCAATTAGAGAGGGGAGCAGGAGGGACATTTAGCCTGGGCCTCAAATCTATACCCTTTTTATTTTTTTTCATTTGTTAAGTTTCTTGACTTTTTTATGTGCCTCCCAATCAGACCAAAATGTGACGCTCTCAGCTTAGAGCTGCAAATTATATATACAAATCAAATATTCAAATTATGTTTCACTTTTCTGTTGGGCAATGATTGTCTTATTTTGTTTTCATATGTTATTATTTTTACTAGAGCCAGGAGCCTCTTTGAACCTCTAAGAGGGCTTGTCTACACCTACCCGTCCCTTAAACATATGGTGACGTCATCAGTACTTCGTTTTCCTAATTTCATGGTTTAATGAAGTTTTAAAACGTTTCCCACACACGTTACTGTTTTAATTATATAGATGTACTTAAGAGTAGTAGTTTCTAGAACCTTGAGATAATTAAAGATAGCATACCACGTAATGTTTAAACCTACTACGTATCTTAATTATCTATATAGCAAAACCAAATTATCAAACCCAAAGTTTTATTTTTAAGAGATATGGTTTTCACGATGTAACAAATTATAATATTTAAAAGATCTCGACATTACGAAGTTTCTTTCGTAACCTTACAGTTTCATCCCTGATGAAAGACGGTTATACGTTCTGGAATCGTTTCTTTAATATTTTGTTTGTAGTTAAGCGCAAAGCTACACAATGGGCTATCTGTACTGTGCCCACCAAGAATATCGAAACCCTGTTTTTGCGTTATTGGTCTGCAAACTTACTGTTGTGCCACTAGGTGGCGTGTTTCTTTAAACGTGTGTTATCTGCGTCTGTTGGGCCTTCGCAGACAAGTATAATTTGATTATTATTCAAACTTTATAAATGCACTGAGCCAGCGTTTCTCGATTAGGATAAAGCCCATTAATGCAAAATTAAGCGTTTTAATGTATTTGTTATGAACGAAAATAATAAGTAATTACTATAACACATATAAAATTTTCATATGTATGCTCGTATAACATCTCACCACTTAATCCTTTCACTCGTTTTAAAAAAAAGAGGGAGGGCGCTCAAGAAACCACATTTATTAAAGAGGGGGTGTGTATGACAAAAGTGTAGGAAACGTTTTTGTCACTTACTGTCCAGACGTTGCCTGACGTGTTCACAATAAATTTGCCCCCCCCCCCACCCGTGGCACAGCAGTATGTCTGCGGACTTACAACGCTAGAAACCGAGTTTCGATACACGTGGTGGGCAGAGCACAGATAGCCCATTGTGTAGCTTTGTGCATAACTACAACAAACAAACAAACAAACAATGAATTTACAATATTAAGCCAAATGGATGGAGTGTGGTGGGCTAGAGATTAGCCTGACTGGCTGTGGAAGGTACAAGCCCACAATATATAAGTAAACAGTTGAGGACGCGTTATAAGAATGACCGTCAGTCCTGCTATTTGATGAAGAGTACGTGATGGGTGCTACTGACTGATTTATTTACTTCTTATTAGCTGCAAACTAGGTTAGGAATGGCTATGTCTGAATCTAGGGGTCTCTGCCTTAGTGATTTAGCCCACGTGCCCCATAAGGTTTCGTTGAAATTGAAAATACTAAAGTTAACGTAAATATGTAAGTTAAACAGCTTTTAAGGCCTGGTTGTTCAGGCACTCGACTCATAATCTGCGGGATCGAATTTCGTCACCTAACTACACGCCCTTTCAGCCGTGTGGGCGTTATAATGCCCAACTGAATCCCATTATTCGTTGGTAAAGAATTGGTAGTTGGCTGTTGACTAGCTAGCTGCCTTCCGTTTAGTTTACTTCTTAAAATTCGGCCAGTTTGAGTAAGATATCGGTCATGGTTTTCTATTCTGGTTGGCTCGGCGGTCAGGTCGCTTGACTCGCAATCTGAGAGTCGCGGGTTCGATTCCCAGTCTAACCAAACATGCTCGCCCTTTCAGCCGTGGGAACGTTATAATGTGGCGGTCAATCCTACTATTCGTTGGAAAAAATAGCCCAAGAGTTGGTGATGACTAGCTGCCTTCTCTCTCTAGTTTTTCACTGCTAAATTATGGACGGCTAGCGCAGATATCCCTCGTGTAGCTTTGCTCGAAATTAAACAAACTCATCATTAAGGTTATGGTGCTTCGCTTATAAAACATGCAACTTGTTTTTTCCTGTTCAGTTTTGTTCGTAACAAATAGACAAAATTTTATTATTAACGTGTAGCAAACTGAGAAACACTTTAAAATATTAAATTTTAGGAGCGTATGTACGGCGCTCTGGTACATTTGGTGATGGATATTAAAATTCTCATGGAAGGTGCAACCGCGTTGCATACAGATCAAATTGATTCTTTTTTTAAAATCAAAATACACCTTTTGGAATATAACATTAGCCTGGTTTAGCACTTCTGATGTAAGAATTTTATGTACAGTAAGATTTGAAATAGGAAAAAGAAATAAAATTATTAGAAATTTCGGAATATACATTTTCCTACTAAAATGTAGTTTTTAGAATTTTCACACAAACCTACAGAAGGGTTATCTGCGTTGGCCTTCCGTTATATCGAACAGATGGATCAGAGAGAAGACAGCTAATCAACAGCACCCACCGCCGACTCTTGGGCTACCCTTGTTTTACCGAATAGTACTATCTTGGATCCAAAATGCGAAGCACGTCTTTGCAGAAAACGACCGCGAACCATAAATCCTGGTATTCACACTAACTACTACGTCACGCCCGAACTCCCTACTAAATATAAGTATATTCGACTGTCAATCCAAACTCGTCGTTAATATCTATTCTTGTATCGTGTAATTTGCCATTGGTAGACCATAAATTCCGAAATAGGAGATTAGTCTTGTTAATAAACATGATTAAATACACTTCTTATAATTTATGCACTAAAACCTCTTTGAAAAATCAGTTAAAGTTCTAGGGATGTTGGACTAGCCTAAAAATGTTACTTCAAATTATTCGAATTGTTTTACGCACCAGTTCCCAAACTGTGAACAAAGCACAGTAAAACATAAATATATTTTGATTTTAAAATTTATAAGGGCATTACTAAACATTACTGAAATATATTCGAAAAGAATATCCCCCCCCCCCCCACAAACACACATTTTCTCTGGTGAGACATGGGTCCCAGAAAATTGCCTGGCTACTCTGGTGAGTTGGAAAAATTTGGAAATCTCTGGTTAAGTTGGTGTAGTCTTGAAATTTTACAGGTGTCAAAAGTGATGTGTGGCTGAGGCATGTTACGAGTGTGGAGTATAGTCACAAGTGTTGTGTGGCTGAGGCATGTTACGCGTGTGGAGTATAGTCACAAGTGCTGTGTGGCTGAGGCATGTTACGCGTGTGGAGTATAGTCACAAGTGCTGTGTGGCTGAGGCACGTTACGCGTGTGGAGTATAGTCATAAGTGCTGTGTGGCTGAGGCATGTTACGCGTGTGGAGTATAGTCACAAGTGTAGTGTGGCTGAGGCATGTAACGCGTGTGGAGGATATAACGCTATTATATGTGTCCAAATCCCTTTCAGTTAGCTTTGGTACACCCAAAAGCTAAATGTGACGATAATATTACCCCCCCCCCCCTCAATTCATATTAGTCGCCTACTTTTTACGAAAACCGTTAAAAATTAGTTTGACATTGCTGTAGGATTCATATAAAGAATTCGTTTCTAAGCAGATATGACGGCGAGGTTAAGAAAGCATGAATACAACCATTTGCTTTGATGGTACTAATCACATACCAGAAACACTTGGCTGTCGTCATGACAACGGATGCTCGAAAGCCCTTCTTGCGTTTCGTTGTATACTCTACACACTATTGGAATTCGATTCCTGTTTATGTGGAGTCCATCGTCCACAACTTTGTAGAAAAGCAGGAAGAAGACTTCTCTCGTTTCTTGGGTCCAACCTTTATTCTTGTCTAAATCTGATCAAGTTTGTCGTTTAGACTGCCAGTTCACGTTCACAACATCTATTTGTTTCCCAGACTGGTTCCTGGAAGTGTATTTGTCAACGTGAAAGTGTGTCTTGAATGATCAATGGTCTTTCTTACCTTCCTAACATATCAAATATTATCATTAGACTCTGATTTCTTATCACTCTCCTTGTTTTTCTATACGGAAAGAGTACAAGCTCAAGGCTATGAAATGCATATATATATAATAAGTAAAACAAACGAAGATATATATATATATATAAATATATATACCGTATTAAGGTTTAGAGGCAGAAATAAAAAGAAATACATACAAACTAGTAAGTGCAATAACTACTAAAACTGATTTCACTAAAAAATAAATTGTGTTGTTTCGATGAGCGTGCGGTTGTTGCATCGAGAGAGTTACTTTGATCAATAGTTCAAGGCTGTAATGGCCAGTGGTCATAATATTAAAATTATGCTTTGATATAGGGGGATTAATTTTTGAACCTGCTCCTATAATCATAATTAATTGTATCACATATCATGCATTTATTAACCTTATACTGTTACTATATTTTTGTTTTTAGTGGATTTATTATTAATGTATAATTTTATTGTTTATGTTAATTTTCACTTTTTTTTTGGTATTTTGCTGATGATGGAATATGTTTATTTCAAAACATCCTTTCAACAAATAAACCGGTAATTAAAGATGATACTCACTATATGTGTGGGGTGCTTCTCTTCTGTATATGCAACATTTAACGGGGAGTTTGCCCCACTAGTTGTCTATAATGTATTGTTTGTTTTGTTTCTTTCATCTTTTGATAATTGTTCAATTTTTGTTGTTTCTACGTGGTGGCTGGTTGGTTATTTTAGAACAAACCCACATCGGGATATCTACTGTGTCCACCACCGGGAATTGATCCCGGATTCTAGCGTTGTAAGTCCGTTAACTTGTCACTGTCACACCGTACTAGTATTTACAATTGCAGTGATAACTCTTTTCACTTGTTTCCCATGTTTATATTCTGTATGTTTAAGATAAGCATCATTTTTCAACTTTTCCCCGCATTCTATGATAATAGCATTATTTTCAAAGTTCAAATACTGTGAGAAGTAAAGTGCTAATTTTTCTACCATAAACCTCACTGATAATTATATTACATATCATAGAAGCATATCCAGACATACTTATCTGCTAGTTGGAAATACAGAAGCATATCTAGACTTACCGATCTACTAGTTCGAAATACAGAAGCATATCCAAACTTTCCAATCTGCTAGTTGAGAATATAAAATCATATCTGGACTTATCGATCTACTAGTTGGAAATACAGAAGCATATACAGACTTTCCAATCTGCTTGTTGAGAATATAAAATCATATCCAGACTTTCCAATCTGCTAGTTGAGAATATTAAATCATATCTGGACTTATCGATGTACTAGTTGGAAATACAGAAGCATATACAGACTTTCCAATCTGCTAGTTGAAAATATTAAATCATATCTGGACTTATCGATCTACTAGTTGGAAATACAGAAGCATATCCAGACTTTCCAATCTGCTAGTTGAGAATATTAAGTCATATCTGGACTTATCGATCTACTAGTTGGAAATACAGAAGCATATACAGACTTTCCAATCTGCTAGTTGAGAATATAAAATCATATCCAAACTTTCCAATCTGCTAGTTGAGAATATTAAATCATATCTGGACTTATCGATCTACTAGTTGGAAATACAGAAGCATATACAGACTTACCGATCTGCTAGTTGGAAATAAATAAGGATATCCAGACTTTCCGATCTGCAAATTGGAAATACAGAAGCATATCTGGACTTACCGATCTTTATATAAGTGGCAATACAAAGGCATATATGTAGCAAAAAAGATAGATTGTACGAATTTCATGTCGTACCATTCAATCTGTGTAACGAGCCCGCCATTTTCGTGAGGTTAAGAGTTCATAATGGAGAGACTGTAATGGGAGAGATGCTTTGTCTATCTCTACGATGTTTTAGAATTTGGTCACACATTCCAGTCTGCATCTGAGAATAGTATTTCAGTGGATTAGTAAATTGGGCTTGAAAGTGAAACTAGAAAAGTGTACACTGGTGTGCACATAAGTAAAATTTCTTTATCATATTGTAGGTAGAAATGGGGTCTCTACAGATCCTGCTAAGATAGCAGTGGGAAGATACTGGCCTCAACATGTGACTAAACGAGAAGTCTGGATTTTCTTCACTTTTACATCATATCACCAATGGCATGTGGCCAACTTCTCCAAGATATCAACACCAATGTCTGCTCTCACTAAAATTGAGATACACTTTGGATGGGATAAGAAATGTGGACAAGCATTCCAATTTCTAAAGTTTGGTTTATTGGAGACTCCTCTGTTAGAATATTCACGACAAGACAGTGAGTTTTTATTTTATGCCAATGCCGGTGATAGTGGAAGCGAAACGGTGTTATCACAGTTGTAGTGTTGGTATAAACTGGTATAAACGATTACACATTTTACTCCTGGTTCCTGAATGCAGATACTGTACAACAAAGAAAGAAGTGCTTCCAGTTGTAGTGTGGAGTAAAATGTGTAATCGTTTATACCAGTTTATACCATGGTTCCTGAATGCAGATACTGTACAACAAAGAAAGAAGTGCTTCCAGTTGTAGTGTGAAGTAAAATGTGTAATCGTTTATACCATGGTTCCTGAATGCAGATACTGTACAACAAAGAAAGAAGTGCTTCCAGTTGTAGTGTGGAGTAAAATGTGTAATCGTTTATACCAGTTTATACCATGGTTCCTGAATGCAGATACTGTACAACAAAGAAAGAAGTGCTTCCAGTTGTAGTCTTTGTAAAACACTATGGACACTATTTATATAGTAGCGGGTTTGCCATACTGGTGGACTTTGCTTTATTGAAATTCTCAATGGACTTTAAAAATCTGGATAGCACTTTGGATAAAAAAGTTGCAATAATTTACCACAGTGCATCATCTATACCAAAAATATGGAAATGTAGTTGGAAACTCTTGCAAAACAGTGATACCTTGTCTATCCCTGATATGCCCTGCTCCTGGATACCATGTGGGAGTTGAAACAATTTTCACTATAGCAACATCAAGCCATGTAATAGGAGATTCCACTAGTAAATGGATACCATGAATAACTCTTCAGGAGTTCTTGGAAGAACAACTGAAAGGCCCAAATCAACCATGGGTGCTCCTTGCTATGTGGCAAGGTAAAGCCTGATCAGCACAAATAAAGAAACATAGCACAGACCTGTTGCACTTGTATGGTCACTTACGATTGAAAGAAAAAGGTGAACTGTATTGTTAATATAAACCAACAAGCTGTTGTTCTCAGACTGTGCTACAAATAGTGGTCCCAAAATCGATAAGTCAGGAGATTCTCCAGACTTTACATAACACAAAAACTGGAAAGCTCCAAGTTATTACTCATACTTGTTAATTTTTGCTGCATTCAACTAGAGATGTTTGGCACTGGAGTGAATACAGAATAATGTGTGCCACCCAGTGAAATAACTGGCCAAAGCAAGGAAAATTCCTATAGAGAATTGTTAGATCTCTTCTACAGAGGATAGCACTGGATATTGCTGGTCCATTAGTGGAAAATGAAAGAAATCATTGGAACATATTCGTGGCCAATGGCCATTTCATGATGTGTGCTGAGGCTTATCAATTGATTAATACATCAGCACAATCCATTGTTGATGTGTTTGTGGAACACTTAATGATACATTTTGAAGCACTGGAAGAAATCTACGTGGATGAGAGAGCTACTTTCAATGGACAAGTGTTCTCTGAGTTGTGTAAAGTATTATGTATGGTGAAGATGCACACATTGCCTTATCACTGCTAGTTTGATGGTTTAGCATAATGTGTGATACAAATCACCAAGCAATGCTTGCCAAATAGGTTAATTCTGGCCAAACAGACAGAGATGAGCATTTCCAGACATTATGATAGCAATTGAACAGAGGTCTACAGGCTACTCACCACACATTCTCGTGTTCATGTGGGAAATATGGCTTCCTGTTGACATGACATATGTTTCTCCCCTCAAGTAAACATACCACAATGTTCATAGAAATATGTATGTATTCAGTGGTTAAGGTCAGCATTAGTCGATGCATACAAGTTTGCCTGTCAACAGCGTGGAAAGGTTGGCTGACGTCAGAAGAAGTGTTATGATAAGATGGCAAATAAATAGACATACCAGTGTGGAAATTGAGTCGGGCTGGTGTACATGCCAGAAGAATGGAAGAAACTCGAATCTGGTTGGACAGGTCCATATCTCATACTCTGGAAGATTGGTCCATTGATTTTTGAATTACAGAGGTTGTAACCACATTGAACACATTGATAAAATGTATTCATGCATCACAGATAATCACATCTGCCTTGGCTTGACCAGGAGCCTGAGGTTGAGTCCAATGAGTCAGGGAGGAGAAGATGCTATCCCAAGTTATATTGACTCACCTGAGCAGAAGGAAAAGCTGGAAGTACTTAGCTGGCTGTCCTTAATGAGCCAGATGAATAAATGCTCCATCACTTCCAATACCTCTTGAATTTCGCGCATAGCTACACGATGGCTATCTGCGCTAGCCGTCCCTAATTTAGCAGTATAAGACTAGAGGGAAGGCAGCTAGTCATCACCACCCACCGCCAACTCTTGGACTACTCTTTTACCAACGAATAGTGGGATTGACCGTGACATTATAACGCCCTCACGGCTGAAAGAGCGAGCATGTTTGATGTGACGGGGATTCGAACCCGCGACCCTCAGCAGTAAAAGTAATCATAATCTTCTTTATGTACGCTTCGCTTGATTTTCTAAATTAGGTTTTTAAATTTCCGCAAACTTAAAAAGATATTTTCACGTATACAAAAACACCAATGAAATATTTTTTTGTAATATCGAGAGATATCTGACGAAATTAAAGTTTTCTTCATGGAAAGTAAATTAAATAAAATATTTATAATTTAATCTTTTATATTTTTATTCACCTGGTACATAAGCTAGTTATTAAAGTGGGATTTTCACACAGCTGTTCCTGTACTAATATGAAGTCGTTTTAACAAATTTTTAAAACAAAATATTTAATTTTCAGGGTTGCGTTATAATATATATATATATATATATATATAGGTACGTTACCACGTGCTAAACTCTTCCACTGAGATATGTTCATGGACTTTCGGTTTATGTTTTCACCTAACTTATTGTAGAGATAGAGCCTCACCAGGAAAAGTTAATGAAGTTTTGCTAAGATTCGCTGGCGTTTAAAGAAATGACACATACATGTTAAGGTTCAACGTTTTGATGCATATATAGTCCATGTATAACCTTAAGGTTCTAATTACGAAATTTCCTGTAATTTCACAACTACAGTCTCCGTACTTTTATACTTTATTTATGCTTTGAGTTTAAGTATATCATGTTTGATTTGAAAAAAAAATCAGGATCATCAAAGACAGCAGAACAGAATTTAGAAGTTTCACAGTAATGAGTGAGGATTATAACTGCAATAAAATTTAATGTTATTCTAATTTTTATTATATGTTTGTCCTGCATTAGATATACTATGTTCATTTATATGATTCTCCTATCATATCAATATTTACTCTTTGACTATATGAACCTAAGATCACGTAGTTATGTGTTGATTAAGATATTCCTCTCGTTACAAGAATAAACTACACGTTATGAACTGAATTTGTTCAAATGTTCCTATTGTTAAAGGAATAAACTATACGTTCTAAACTGACTTTATTGTGTGTTCATATTGTGAAAGGAATAAAATACACGTTATGAACTGAATTTGTTGAGATGTTCCTATTGTTAAAGAAATAAACTACACGTTATAAAAAGACTTTGTTGTGATGTTCCTATTGTTAAAGGAATAAAATACACGTTATAAACAGACTTTGTTGTGATGTTCCTATTGTTAAAGGAATAAAATACACGTTATAAACAGACTTTGTTGTGATGTTCCTATTGTTAAAGGAATAAAATACACGTTATAAACTGACTTTGTTGATGTGTACCTAATGGTAAAGGAATAAAATATACGTTATAAACTGACTTTGTTGTGATGTTTCTATTGTTAAAGGTATAAAATACACGTTATAAACTGACTTTGTTGATGTGTACCTATTGTTAAAGGAATAAAATATACGTTATAAACTGACTTTGTTAAGATGTTCCTATTGTTACAAAAATAATCTATACATTATAAAATGACTTTGTTGAAATGTTCATATTGTTAAAGGAATAAACAACATATTGTAAACCAACTTTGTTGAGATGTTCCTATTGTTACAAAAATAATCTATACATTATAAAATGACTTTGTTGAGATGTTCATATTGTTAAAGGAATAAACAACATATTGTAAACCAACTTTGTTGTGATGTTCCTATCGTTAAAAAAATAACCAAACGTTGTAAACTGACCTTTTTGAGATGTTTTGGTTATTACAAGAATAAACTACACGTTATAAACGGACTTTAAAGTTTGGAGACGACTTGAATGGATAGTGAAAGTGGGTTCTCGTCAGCAAATTAATTGACTTTATTACAGTGTTCTTTACTTGGTTTAATATGATTTTTACTTCACTATCCGCATAGATTAAACGGACACATAACTACCTCTTCTCTTGATTAATTTAAAAACTGTCACGACACCAGCATCGGTCTGGGGGGTCCAACTGTTAGAGCAGTGGCTGACTTATGACGTGTTTTATATCGCACTGTCCGAGCCTGCTGTCTGCAGAAAGGAAAGGGATGGAATACAAACCTAAAGTTCATATAAAACAATAAATTACTGGACATATGGAGGGCATGCAATTAAATTGATTACATAAATGATAAATAAATTTCTCGAAAACTTCTGGACCACTCCAGGGCCGCTGTGCAGCTTCACCATCTACTCCTCTGCAACCCCGAATATAGGCGTTTTTTATGTTAGCATAAATGAATTATATATATCTATGTATGTGTTATATATAAAAACAAATAGAAAACATTTTAGAAATGTTTCATTCCTGTTAAATCGATTTATTTCAAAATGTGCGAAAAACATCACCGTGGAAAATATGTCAGTTAAGCTTTAAACTTTTATTTCCTCATCCATTTCGTGAGCTATCTTTACAGTTGATTTTATTAGAAGGAAAATTAAATTAATGTTTTGAATTTACGACGACTAATCACTATAAATCTAATAAAATGAGCATAACGTTTTTAAACTGGAATTACCACTTTTCCGCCAAAAATTGCATGTGCTATAAACTTTTGTTTTCTACTGGGATTAAAAATGTTTTTATAATGAAATGTTATTAGTTTATTACAAATTATTCAATTTTTATGTGTTTTAGAAAAATTTCATTATTGAGGCTTGCGTTCCATATTTATTTAATCCCCGAAAACATATCAGTTAATTTTCTAAAAAATTATCAGTGTACAACTTTGTGGTACAGCGGGAAGTTTACGGACTTACAACGCTAAAACCTGGGATTCGATTCCTCGCGGTGGATACAGCAGCCCAATGTGGCTTTGTTTTAAAATAAACGAACAAAACAAACTTACTCCTCATTCCGGCCCGGCATGGCCAGGTGGTTAAGGCACTCGACTCGCAATCTGAGGGTCGCGGGTTCGAATCCCT
>NW_013666059.1:394691-399105 GCF_000517525.1 Limulus polyphemus
AGGGACGGCTAGCGCAGATATCCCTCGTGTAGCTTTGCGCGAAATTCAAAAACAAACAAATAAACAATACTCCTCTCTCCAGAGAACTTTTATGGGGGATGGGGGGACCTAAGCACATCAAATGTTGTATATGTGTAGGATTGAAAATGTTTCTCACATCAAGTGCGTTTTAATTTCGTACGATATACTTTATTATATAACAGCATAATACATGCAGGTCATATGTTCCATTCATAAAATCAAAGATAAACATAATACGACTTTCGAGATCCCTCTTCCTGATTGGCTAGTTTGGTGCCCACATTAGATACAAGTTAAGGTCAATGTTATAAACATCTTGGATACTAAGTACAAACAATGAAAAATGTTAGTCTTGTCGACATTCAAAATATTCTTTTTGCTCTTATTATACATTGATTTACGCATTAATAGTCCCTTGGCAGGTTAACAGTATGTTTACGGACTTGTATTTCAAAAATCCGGGGTTCAATTTCCCGCGATGTGTGAAGACAGCTCATTGTGTAACTTTGTACTCAGAAAACAACAACTGAAACGTTAGTGCTGCCACCTTTTGGTAATTTAAACAACAAATTTACTGTAGTGATCGCGTAATGGATCGATTTTATGCACACTACCATAAAGCTTGAATAATATTCCATTAGGTTATGTTTCATTGGCTGTGAACTTAATTATTTTGAATTTTTTTATTAACATATATAATTTAACAATACGAAAGAGTGTAGAGCATTCCATGCGCGCGCGCACGCACACACGCACAAAGTAAGCGAAAAACGTATTTAACATCTGTGACTTCTATTTTCATCTTCCTCGTTCTCGAAGCCTTCCAAGCGAAAGCGACCCTTTTACATATAGTCTCTGTCACTCACTCACTGGGTGGGAATGTAGGTCTCCCATTACTAGTATTACAGAAGTAAGTGTTTGTAAACACTACTGTCACTCCAACAATACAAAAAAAAAACAACAACAAGGGAGCAAGAGACGAATGCCAACAAAGTACGGACAGTAAACTTGAGTGCGCTGGAAATTCCCACTGCTGAAGTCTGTTAAAACTGTCTCAAGATAAGTACTTCATACCAAGAGGAAGATGAACGCTTTTTGAGCGCGACATTCGTCTGTTCGTGTAATATGCCAGATACATACAAAAAAACAAACAAACAACAACAACAACAACAAAAAAAAAAAAAACAGAAAGTATATTACCTACCAAAAATGATATGAAAAACACATACGTCAAGCGAAATCATAAAACTCTGTGACATACAACAATTACATATTTGTGGCTTGAATCATAATACTAAACGTTTTCAAACATGAAATTAAAAATTATCATTTTAAGCTATGGAAACTAATCTCCCGCTAAAACATGACTTGCCCCCTAGTGGCACAGCGGAATGTCTACGGACTTACAAGGCTAGAAACGGGGTTTCGATAATAATAATTTATAAAGAAAACTAAGCTCCAGTGGCACAACGGTATGTTTGCGGACTTACAACGCTAGAAACTGGGTTTCGATACCTGTGGTGGGCAGAGCACAGATAGCCCATTGTGTAGCTTTGTGCTTAACTTCAAAACAACAACAAGAACACGATTTATAAAATCGATTGTGAGAATTATCAAGCAACTCGTGAAAATGTTTTTACTTCAAAAAATAGTATTGTTAGCTTTTACGTATATTATATATTAATTTTAGTCGCTGTTTGATTTTTTTTCATCTTTACGCGACACATAGGCTAAATGGGCATGTCGGATACCCTAATTCAAACATAGTCATCCCTAATTTAGAAGGACCAACTAGTCGCCTACACAACTACCTTAACCAACTAGCTGGATTGACTATCACTTTTATAATGCGTTCACAGATGAAAGTGCATAGTGTGTTCAGTGGCATAACACGAGTTAAACTTTGAACCTTCCGACATGCAGCCCAGCACACGAACTATTATGCCATTCCAAACCACAGTTTTTCAGAAGTAACATCAAATGAAACCTTAGTAAACTTAACTGGTTCTGATAAAATTTGTACAAACTCTTTTCACGACAGTAAAAGTAAAAAAAAGTCTTGTGGCCTGGTGGTTAAGTGTATCAGATTTCACGGTTCGGGACTCGTTGCCGCAAAACCGCGTTCCGCACTTTGGGACTGTGCTCTGTGGCGGTCAGATGTCTCTATTCGATCAAACAAGAGTAGCCCAAGAGTTGGCGGTGTGTGCTGTCGAAGTTTTGCCCTCCCTCTAGTCAGTCATTGAAAATGAGCGATGGCTATGCGTAGGCAGTTATTGTGTAGCTTTGCTTCAAAACTCTGAAACAAAATATGTATTTTTTGTCTCTGCAATAATATAGACAGAAATAAGCTGTCATCAGAAAAAGAAAATCTCGAGAGAGTAAAAATGAACAAAGAAACCTAATTTTTGATTGAAATATACAGATTTTGGAGTTAGCTATATAATTAAAGACATGCAGACAGATAGATTACTGAATGAATCATTTAATACATTCGGCCATTGTATTTCCTGATCAGTGTGTTTCAATGGTTAGAGTTTGGCCTAGAACTAATGCTTTTTGATGATAAACAAGACAGACTAACTAATATATTATTATTTGTTTTACATTTCGGTATGTGGACTGTATTAGGTTATCGTATATAGTCAATATATAGTTAAAAGTAAATACTATCAATCTGAGTAATTAAAATGATCTCGTCAACGTATTACTAAGCTTATATTCTAAGATTACAATGTTTCATGTGTACATATCAGCTTAACACTCGTCCTTCTTATGATTATGTAACTGACTGAAAAATGTGACGCCAAAACCATTTACTTGTTTAATCACTTTGTAATTAACTTTAAGCATAATTAACGAGCCAACTGCTTCGTTCTTTTCTGTCGCAATATATATATATATATAATAATAATTGAGAAGCAGGAAGTAAGAAACAACTTAGCGAAATTATCTTTCAATTTTTAAAATAATATTATCTCACAAGATCTATCATAAAATTCTTTCAATTTTAAAAAAAATATTATATCCCAAAATTTATCATAAAATCTTTAAGAAGTTGTTTCTCAAATTAACTTTTTTCTAGTATACCGTATAGAAACATTCTATTTTCGGTTTAAAAAACTACGATATCAAATTAAGATACTCGCCGAAGTATTATACGGCTGATATCGCCTAGTTTGGAGCTCGAACTCCAAAGTTACAACACTTATTGTAGAATTTTGAAACGTCAACAAACCGACAGCTTCGTTCTCACGAGCGGAACCCCTTATAGCAGATGTGCTTAGTTCAGCATGCAGACAAGTTTTTTGGTGTTTTTTTTTATTCGTTTACTCAAACTATCTCTAGCCAAAACGCTCGCTGTGGCTGGTCTGTGTAAAAGTACTTAAACGAAAGGAGGACAGAATCCGATCACGTAAATAAAGATATATAAGAAGGCCCCGAAGAAACAGCGCATGCGCATAGTTGGAGCCGTTAAAACGAAATGCCATACTAGCAAGCGTTAGTGTGTTAACCCTAGAAATAAACGACCTTATAACACCAAACTCGTTTTGTTTTTTAATTGAATGTTCAATGTTTTGCTTCACAGTTTCTTCAGGAGCGTTCCACTAAAACACAAACCGTAACTAAAAGTACAAAGCATCAGACGTTCAGTGTCCAATTAAAGTAAAATAACAAGTTTGGTGTTATAAGGTAGTCTTTTCTAATATTAAAATACCTTATATACACCAATATGCATTTCAGAAATTAAATAGTGTGTTAACCCTATTAGTTCATAGATCACTCGCCTGGAGTGCGAGCGATCCTGGAATCAAGTCCTGCACGCGGAAGACGTAGAAATTAAAATTATCACAAGAAACATTGGCGCCCAAAGATCAGCTAAAGAGTTGGACTAGTTTCCTAACGATTTGGCAAGAGAGATATATGAAACAACTGTGCCCTTGTATTATCCGGTTGTATCGATAACTATACTGATTTTCATGCCAAAAGCCTAACTTAGAACTAACAATGTTGACGAGATGACAGTTTTAGCATAGACATATCATATTCTCTCATTACACACCTAATTTGTCATTATATTTGATGCTAGCTTGGGCTTAGCATATTCTTTCATTACACGCCTAACTTGTCATTAGATATGATGCTAGCTTGGACTTATATTCTCTCATTACACATCTTACTTGTCATTAGATATGATGCTAGCTTAGGCTTAGCATATTTTATCATTACATACCTAACTTTTCATTACACATTGGACTAGCCTTAGGCTTATTATATTCGCTCATTACACCCCTCATATGCCATTACACATGACTATGGTCAACATATTGTTGCGTCAGCGAGGTCGCGTGACTAGTGTCACGCCACGTTTTCTAGAAATATCCTGTTCCTTCGT
>NW_013666059.1:399384-407650 GCF_000517525.1 Limulus polyphemus
CTGGTATATATAAGATGATCACAACGTGACGGGAACAGTGTAGTATTGAGTAATTGAACTGCAGTCACAGAAAATATTGTTGGCCACGCGAGATATAGCGTTTGTTATAGCGCGACTGTTGAAACTAAGTGTATCGTAAAGTTGTATTCGGAAAGAATAAACCAGTTTTATTAAGAAAGGACTTGTGTCGCTAAAGTTTCGTCGGAACGAATTTACGGGAAATCAATTAACGACTGGAGGCGTAACAATATTATAAATTTATTATAAAATTTCGAGTCCAGTGCATTCAGTAACATTCTAGTTGGTTGAAATTTTGGAATGGAGTAAGGGTTTTATTCCCTTATAACCTGGAAAATAATGTGAATTCGGCCACGCTGGTGGAGAATGCATAATCATGGTGCTAAGGTATATTTTGTCGAAACAACTTTTAAAGTTTTGTTTGATTTATCAAGGCTGAACGCATTGCTCAATCAGAATAAATTATTCGATCTTGATTCAAAAAATAAAAATCAATAACACAAACCAAATATACTTGTCATACTATATCTATCCAAACAAAATATAAACATATAATATCAGAATAATGATCTGTATAAAAATTTAAAAAAATATTTAATCAAACATGAGATGTGATTTTAAAACTTACCAGATTAAACTGGACTGTCGAATACTTCACAAATTAAATAACTTATTAATAATTTATAAAGAAAACTAAGCTCCAGTGGAACAACGGTATGTTGGCGGACTTACAACGCTAGAAACTGGATTTCGATACCTGTGGTGGGCATAGCACAGATAGCCCATCGTGTAGCTTTGTGCAAACAAACAAACAAATCCATCTAACTGGTTTATATAAATTATTAACATTGTATAAGATCATAGCTTGTTGACATTTGATGAAACAGAATACATTAGTAACATTTGTTATAATAAAGTTAATTATAAAATTTTTACACAGAAAAAAACAACACACTTTATAACCCTTTCTTTATTGAAACCTAGAAGAATGAAGTAATTTGGAACCACCAAATATATAATATATTTGTACAGTAATATATTACAGCTAATATATTTGTACAGTACATTATCTCTGTGGCTATGGGTAGGGAAAAATAAAGAACAAATAATTATTTTTAATCAGCTGTAGATAGTTACAGCCACTCAATTAGAGCCTGGAAAGATAAAGTGATTTAATGACCTCCCAGGCTTTTAATATATTCGTACAGTAAAATACCTATGTGGCCATGGGTAGGCCACATTTCTTTTTTCATTTATTACTGTGAGGTTAAAACTTACATGTGAAATAGAATAAAGCGGTTACTATTAGGTATTCACCTATCTTGTGGAATTAGGTATTCATCTAACTTGTGGAATTAGGTATTCAACTTTAAGGTACTTTTTCTTAAAGGATTGTTTGTTTGTTTTAAGTTAAACACAAAGCTACACAATGGGCTATCTGTGCTCTGCCCACCACAGGTATCGAAAACCGGATTCTAGCGTTGTAAGTCCGCAGACGTACCGATTCTTAAAGGAACTTGTGTCCATTAGTCGATCGTATTCAGTAATTTGCATTTAGGGTAAGGATATGAGTTTTTACCTTCAACACGTATGTTCAAACAAATATCTTAACAACCTTTATTAAATGTATTTAGACGCTAACTGTGTGGTTACAAAGCATTAATAACGCACTGGCTGAAAATATCCATCTCATGTAGCATACCCGTAGAGCATAGTTTATCCTATTTACATGGAGAACAACATAACTCATCATTATGTTATTTATTAATTAGTTGAAAACGAAATAGAAAGTAAAATGTGGAGGGTTTTTGTTCGATTCAGTAGGATTGTACTTTTAAATTTTAACCCTTTTTACTGCTCCTTTCGAGTTTATTTGTCGCCTTATCACGGAAAAAGCCTGTAAGTGTCCCTAGTCAACATCTCGCGATGTTAACACAATTTTCTATAACCTGCTATGCTTTATTTGTATCCCGGGGAATCACCATGGAAACGATCCAGCAACTCTTGGTAATTGTACAAAAAAATTCCAGTTGCTATGCCAACAGTGTGACGTCAGGGAAAACGTGACGTATCGTAGTGCATGGTTAAGCGAAAAAATCTTGTAGAATTCCAGGAATTCTTTTAATGTGACAATTTCCAAACATTCTGGTGTGATATCAATATTGATTATTCACATTCTTTTGTTAAAATGCGTAAAGTAACAAACAGTAAAAATTCTAATTTGCAACAATATTATCGATTGATTTCCTAGGGCAATCTAACAAAATCACATAGATATACCATAAAGAAAAATGCAGTCTCAATTTCAAGAAAATCTGACTATTCCGCTTATTCAATGTCAGATTATTTGAAACCAAATATAACTGTAGAAATGTCTGTGAAAGGTGTATTTCATTATTTTTTGAGATAGAAATTATTTTGTAGGACCATTTGATATTATACTCTTCAATACAGGATATTTAGTACGTTGTTACGTTCATAAAGATATATATATATATATCTTATTATAATGTATACGTCCAAAACTCAGATTTCGGACACTACCGCACCGATCATCACCAATCATAGCTGGGTAATATTTTTATAACTAGGCAATATTTTTATAGCTGAGCAGTACATTTCCACAAAAAATTATACGTTTCAAATTTAACCAATAAAAATTACAAACAAAAAGGAGCAAGTTTCAAATATAAAATATTCAAAAAACTAACTTAAAAAAATTGTTTTTCTTTATTGAAAATCTCACGAGTGTTGCAACAGAAAAGCAAGGCACTTTTATTGATAACTCCGTCTACAAAGAAATACTTCAATAAAATCTACTCTGTGATGTAATACTGTGATGATAGTTCATTTTAAAACTAAAATTTTAATAAAATCCTTTTTCTCATGAATGGTGAACATTATTGAATGTCAAGTATGAATACATTGTTATAGAACTGTCAGACAATTCTAGAAAAGGCCGCAGGCCCAATAGCCTTCCACAGGAACTAGCAGTTATACCTGCCCAGAGGGTGGGTATTTCTGCTAGTACATATAATAGTACTATCTGTTGTTTGCTGTATGTCCATGTAACTACTTCGCCCCCTGTGGATGGATCTTCATCACATTTGGTATGGAGGTTCACTTGGTCTATGGGAAGATACATACAAATTTTCAGTTCTGCGTTTTGCGGTTTTCATGGATGTTTTGCATTTTTTACCACTACCTCACCACCCGTGGATGGATCTTCACCAAATTTGATACGGAGGTTCATTCGGTCCATGGGGAGATACATACAAATTTTCAGTTTTGCATTTTGCGTTTTGCGGTTTTTATGGACGTTTTTTTTTTTAACACTACTTCGCTCCTGTTGCTGGATCTTCATCAAATTTGGCATGAAGGTTTGTTGGGTCCATGGGGAGATACATGCGAACTTGCGGTTTCACATTTTGTGTTTTGCAATTTTTATGGGTGTTGTTGCGTATTTTACAACTACATATAAAGGAAGCAACGTTTCATGTCCTAAGATAACCTTTCATGAACTTACATAACTCCCGTACTCCAGCTAGTATTAAATATGTTACACATAAAACTAAAATGCTATTTTTTCAGCTGTTTAATTTTTATTACTGGAATCCCTTATGCAGCCAGTTAAGTTTTAACATTTATGAGTGTTCTTGTTTGACATTTCCTACCCTAAATAGATTTCACACTTCTGCAACTACAGCGCTACAAACTAGGCAGCTTAGAATAATACGTATTAAGCAAGACAGATCGGGTGTTGTTTATCTCTACTGTAGTAACAAGATTACTGTTGTAACAATGTTTCAGTCACTAAGATTACTGTTGTAACAATGTTTCAGTCACTAAGATTACTGTTGTAACAATGTTTCAGTCACTAAGATTACTGCTGATTAAGCTTATTTTCTCTTTTATCACTTTTACAGGTTTGGGGGAATTGTTTATGTTTTGCACACTGGAGGCGGAGTTACATGGGCAACAATAGTCTTCTGCTGATCACGCTTTGTTTGTCATTCGAATGACTTTTGAGATTTGTGGCACAATTTAAACTTTGTGTTGACGACAAGAAAACGTTAATGTGACGAAAAATTTCTTGTTCTGCACTACAGAACAAAAAAAATAATTAATTACAACATGCTGTAGTTATAATTAACACAGTTATCATTTTTACAAAAGCTAGATTAAGCAGCAAAAGCCTCAATCTATTATCTCTAAGTTTAATTAACACAATTTATCTCTAAATTTAATTAACACAATTATCTTTTATTTAAAGTTAGATTAAACAGCAACAGTCCTCAAAATGTTATCTCTAAGTTTAATTAACACAATTATCTTTTTTCTAAAACTTAGATAAAGTAGCAAAAGCCCCCAATCTGTTACCTCTAAGTTTAATTAACACAATTATCTTTTATTTAAAGTTAGATTAAGCAGCAACAGTCCTCAATCTGTTACCTCTAAGTTTAATTTTAAAAACTGTCATACTTTGAAAAAAAAGCTAGATTTAAGCAGTAAAAACCTTCAATCTGTCAACTTTAAGTTCAATGTGCTATTCATGTCGTATCATATGCTGCAAATGCTTAATAATTAAAACGCTTGGTTCTTTTACGCCCTTGCTGTGTTAGCATCAACAAGAAAGTTTATGTTTGTTATTGATCTTTAAAGCCACACAATAGACGATCTACTTGTTCTTCAAGCCTAGAACACAAACTAAATGTTTGTATCTACTTACATAACTGGAAACTTGAGCATATAATTATTCATATATATACGAGTAAATGTTTGAATATTTTAATACAGGTTGCCTGTACGTCATTGAGCGTTTCTGTGAACAGCATATACTCAGCCTAATCCTGCTCACAGACGTCACTCATGTTCAGGAGTGGTACAAATATGTTCCTGTATATTATCGTTACACACCATAAGTCGTTACTTATTTTCTAAAGCGTTTTCAAAACACTTACTGTACATACGATTTCCTTGTTGATCACGTGTTTCCTGACGTAGGTGGCATGGCATTTTGGGGGTGTTCTGAAAAATTTTAAACTCAAATATAACTCCAGGACCTTCGTTCAAGAAAGAAAGTTGTCATTGTGTTTGTTACATGCATTTATCCAGAACAACCTTTAGTTTCCAGTTCCTTTTTTATATATATAAAACAAAATATAAAAACAAAGAGAACCACAATATGTTTTATGATTAGCTGAAAAAAAAAAACACAGCAGCAGCTTCTAGTAAATTTGTATCCTTATTTTTCTTCCTACAAGTCGTTTTTGTCGATAATCAACTTGTATACTGCTCTCAACAGCACCAAGTATAGTAAAAGCTAACGCCTGTATTTTCTGCAGCTCATTAAGTTTGCTGGTCTTTAACATTTCTATTAAAGTTTATCAGCTATTTTCAGGAAGCCTTTCGTTAAGTATATTAATTGCATTACCGAACTCACTCGCGTTCTACTTCAAAACTTTTCTTCGTTAAACCATTTAAAAGTACTTTTCTTCCTATATGCTTCTAATTACTGTAATATATATATATAGGTACGTATCAATTACCTATTGAAAGTTACAGATCAGATTATCTTACTCTTGGATACTTTTTTATTTTTCTAAAAGAAAATCTAATAAGTAATTAGAATCCTACAAGAAAGAATGTTCCTGCGAACGCTACAGAGTTTAGGATTTCACGTCTAATTGGATATTATATGTTCTTCTTGGAACCAATAATCATGTGATTTTTGAAATGAGAACCAATAGTCGTGTGATTTTTGTAGTGAGAACCAATAATCATATGATTTTTGAAATGAGAACCAAGAATCATGCGATTTTTGAAATGAGAACCAATAGTCGTGTGTTTTTTGAAGTGAGAACCGATAATCATATGATTTTTGAAATGAGAACCAATAATCATGCGATTTTTGAAATGAGAACCAATAATCATGCGATTTTTGAAATGAGAACCAATAATCATATGATTTTTGAAATGAGAACAAATAATCATATGATTTTTGAAATGAGAACCAATAATCATGTGATTTTTGAAATGAGAACCAATAATCATATGATTTTTGAAATGAGAACAAATAATCATATGATTTTTGAAATGAGAACCAATAGTCATGTGATTTTAGAAATTGGAAACTTAGAAACTGGATTAGTGATTTTGTATTTTGTGTTTGCAGTTCTCCAACCCTTGAGATTCTAGAGCATATGTAGCTGTAATACGAATAGATTTTAGAGGCTATATGGTATGAGACATGACAACACAACGATATGATGTTAACCCTAAAAATTACCGTAGAGGGGGAGTCTGGATCATTATCGGTTTTTCTGAACACCATCTATGATCTGCTCACCACGGGTATCGAATCCCAATTTCTAACGTTGTAAGTTGGGGCCTGGCATGGCCTAATGGTCAAGGCTTTCGACTCGAAATCTGAGTATTTAAGATTAGCTATTGTTCTTTTAAACTATAACACCAGGTGGTTAACAGTTTTGATTGTTAAGCTAAAATATCTGACATAAATCTTTCACATTAAATTTAACCTCGTGGTTTAGAATTTTATACCGAACTTTGAAAAAATTATGCTAATCCAGATTTTTTTATAGAACAGTACAATTCTCTTTCCAATTCTTGTTTTCCAAGCACCAAATCTATTTTATAGTGTTAAGATGCGCCACAATATATTGTAAAACAACAAACCAACTTCTTTAGTTTATCAGGATCCTAGTGCTACACTGCACTGTTTGTTTACAGTAATACATTATATAATTTTTCTTTCATTCTTAATTTTCAAATGTGCTTTTAAATTAAAAACTAAGTATTCTTGAAAGGTGTTGTTCAGGTGTAAATGGTCTGCATATATCTTCATACCTCGAAAAAACAAAGATAATACATTCAGAAACTTTACAGTCTCATCTAAAAAGAAAAAAACCTACAAACCTTCTAGACCCCTGTTGTAAATTTCAGTTTTATAATTCTAAACCTAGATGAAAAAAAAATCTTTCACTCGGCTCAACTTTGCGCCAACCCAAAAGAAGTCCCATTCACGGACTTTATCTCAACTATTTATCTCTAATGTTCGAATTCAACTAGGAATTTGACTTGTACTACCCTAAAACAACACAACAAAATTCCCCAAAATCTAGCCAGCGAAGAAATATCATCCTTAAGAAACCCCCAAAAAAAAATTCATCCAAGCCGACAAAGGAAACAAGATTGTTTTATCAAACAAACTCCAATACCATAAGCAACTCCAAATCATCATCCAGGAAGGACCATATAAATCTGTAGAAGAAAGATTCAACCGACAAACTCGAACGAGCCACTTTTAAAATAGTTAACACACCCTGTTAAAAGAAGCAGTATAAGTAATAGTTATTCGACTTGGCCTCCACGATTTGTGAAAGAAACCGACTCACAACTGATAAAGAACACGTGTACAAAGTCCTCTAATTAAAAAATGGTTACCCAATTATACAAGAGAAAAAAAAAGACAAAACACTTCAACATCCACAGATTTAACCTCAGAAAATTGCACTTCTGCTGTTTATCCCCAAAATGAGTTATAAACTCAAAATAATGTTTGAATAGTTCAACATCAAAGTCTATTTCAAATCTGGTAAGACATTAAGAAATGTTCTTACAAAAAAAAACAAAACAAATAATAATACGGAAAGCAAAGATAATCTGATCAACGCTAATAACAAAATACATTGTTCTCGTGTCTTGTGGAGAAGCCTACATAGGTGGAACTATTAAACAACGAGTCAGAGAACATCAAGATGTTTTCAGACTTCTTTATCCAAAGAAATCTATTTCAGCTGAACATAATTACAACAACGATCACATCATAAACTAAGACCAACTCCAAATATGTGACACTGAGAAACACTAAAAACCTCAAAAGAATCTTTCTACAACGAAATTCATAAAGCTCTCAACCACGACCAAGGCATAGATTTTAACGAAACTAGGACCCCCCCCTTTCCTGTTACAAGACCATAAACATCGTGTCGATACAGCTTGAACTGCAAGTCAACTATGAAGATGTCTCAAATCTACTGGCTGGAGCGCTATCCCACACCTGAACTCTCGATCCTACGTTGTTTTACCTTTATTTTTCTACTCACGAACCTCACAAGTAATGATAAAGTCTAAACAGCCTGAGTATTTTGACCTTATGAAAATCTGCACTAATAACTTGAAACTCTGTCCAAAACTTCCTAGACAAATTTGTTTGTTTGTTTGTTAT
>NW_013666059.1:408583-410964 GCF_000517525.1 Limulus polyphemus
CTCCAGTAGATGGATCAACCTGGAATTGGTAGAGAGTAAGAAGCTGAGAGACTTGCATAGAAAACACGGACGTTTGTGAATGTGTCAAATCAGATCTAAATCCTGACATTTAAGAGAAGTGCTAAGAAGAACTTGATTAACTTCATCAGACATTTCATATAGGTCACTGGTTGGAATGGATGTACTTTGGAATCAGACAATTCAACATTTGATCCTGAGTTTCTCTTAATAGTACTGAACATCTGAGTGAGGCACAGCTTTAGGACTAGAGTTTAGACTCATTGGAAAACTGAGACATTCCTGTGCTGATACTTAGGCCCATTGGAAAACTGAGCCATTCATGAAGCTGAGCTCAAGGCTTGAAGGAAGAGTCCTTCTGAGAGCTTGGATGCCTATGCTGACAATGTGTGTCAGTTGTACGGGAAAAACCTACCTGTCAATGGTTCTGAATATTATGAAGACACTCTATATGGCAGGAAAGTTAGCCAACTTAATCCAAGAAGTTTAAAGCATGAAAAATGGCACAAAAAGAATCTCAAAAACTAAATGGAATGATACAGAATAAATAAAAACAACAACAACACATACTTAATTATCAAATATCATAATTGATAAAATTAAAAAGCTGCTTTGTAAATTGGTTGGTTCGTGTATTACTTTTTTAGAGTGATTTGGCGTTTAATAGTGTTACACGGTTTGATACACCACATTTTTAGACACTAAATGAACTCTGGGTCTAAAAAGGCAATATTAAAACCGAGTAGATTGTACAGAAATTATAGAATTGAGGAAAAAAACAAAGACAATATACACGTTTCTCAGATACTTCATTTATCAACGACCATGGTTTCGCCAGAAAGGGCATCATCAGGCCTTTGCCCTCCAGTAGCACAGCAGCATGGCTGCGGACTTACAACACTAGAAACCGGGTTTCGATACCCCTGGTGGACAGAGCACAGTTAGCCCATTGTGCAGCTTTGTGCTTAAACACAAACCAACAAAACCAGACCTTTACTGACAAAACCATGGTCGCTAATAAATGAAGTATTTGTGAAACGTACATAATGTTTTTGTTTTTCCTCAATTCTATAATTATGGGGTTTCACCAAGTAGAGACGGTTTCAAGAATCAATTGTACAGAAATGTTTAAATTTGAATTAATTATCTAAACCCACAAAAAATTTAAATTAAAACAGTTGTTGCAAGTTAATCTAAAATAATATTGATCTTAATTATCTATTGATATGCAGATTAGTTGCGTACTTCTCATTGTTAGTTAATTATTTCAATTGTAACATCCAAGTCTTTGTAGTTTTCAGCCATCGTTTTATTATTCTGTTAGTATATTCTGACTTGTATATGGTTTGTTTGTTTGTTTTTGAATTCCGCGCAAAGCTACACGAGGGCTATCTGCGCTAGCCGTCCCTAATTTAGCAGTGTAAGACTAGAGGGAAGGCAGCTAGTCATCCCCACCCACCGCCAACTTTTGGGCTACTCTTTTACCAACAAATAGTGGGATTGATCGTCACATTATAACGCTCCCACGGCTGAAAGGACGAGCATGTTTAGTTGGATTCGTACCCGCGACCCTCAGATTGCGAGTCGAGCGCCCTCACCACCTGGTCATGCCGGGCCTACTTGTATTTGGAAAAAAACAACAAAAAAAAAACAACAACAACATTAACTAAGCACAGTTAATGTTGTGTTAGTTTTTAAGTGAAAACCAATCAGCAAAGTGCTCTCCAAAATTTTATGGTTATAACAAAAAGATATTAGCTTAAAACATTATTCAATTTATTAAAAAAATTAATTAAGTCCGTAATAATAGTTTTTCATGTCTCTGAGCAATTTAATAGTACTAGAATCAAAATTGGAAATGTTACTTATTTTAATGAGTATATAATGGAATTTATATAACTTAAAGTATCTGTCGACAGAGCAATTAGTAAATATTCCAGAAGGCCAAGAATTACATTTTATTACATAACTCGTAAACGTTGTTAAAAGTTAAACGCTTTGCGCGAAATTCAACAAACAAATAGAAAATGAAATGAATATTTCTTCACTCATAATTTTTTTTTCATTAAATTAAACTCACCTTAGTTTACTTTTCTGTAAAACTTGACAAATAGATCTCCAGATGTTAATCACTTTCTGTTAAAAAGTAAAATTATGACTATTAGTGGCCCGGCATGGCCAGGTGGATAAGGCGCTGGACTCGCAATCTGAGGGTCGCGGGTTCGAATCTCTGTCCCACATTCACGCCCTTTCAGCCGTGGTGGCGTTATAATGTTACAGTCAATCCCACTACTTGTTGGTAAAAGAGTAGCCCAAGAGTTGGCGGTGGGTGGTGATGACTAGCTGCCTTCCCTCTAGTCTTA
>NW_013666059.1:410974-425863 GCF_000517525.1 Limulus polyphemus
TAGTCTTACACTGCTAAATTAGGGACAGGTAGCGCAGATAGCCCTCGTGTAGCTTTGCGCAAAATTCAAAAACAAACAAATAAAGCTATTAGCAAGCAAAATCGTTGGGTGACTTGGCCGATAGAGTAAAGCTTTTCTTTGGCTAAAGCAAGTACAATTTTCTACCAATCGACAGTAACTATAAAAACAAGCACTATTATATTTTGTGATCTATACTACTTTTCTAAATAAATTTACATCATAAAGCATGATGTGAGGGTTAATTAGAGTTAAGATGATTTGTTTTCGTTTATCACAATTCTACCGATTTGTATCTTCAGTTGTCCTAAGTCGAACGTTCTCAGATTTCTTGATTTGAAGAGATCCGTCATCTGATTGGACGAAATAAATTTATCCACAATTGTGTTTTCGTTTAACATCGTTATAGTTGTACTATAATTATATAGCAAGAATCCGTTTCTTATATCACTTGAAATCATTTTTTTCGTGTATATATTTGTTTTGGTGAAACAACCAGCAGTGAAATATCAACAGGAATCTATACGACTAGTTATTTGTGATAGACAAGAAGGAGAGCAGCTAATCATCATCATCACCCGCCGCCAACTCGTGGGCTACTCTTTAACCATCAAAATATTGGGATTGACCGTCACATTATAACGCTCACACTGGTAAAGAGGCGAGTATATTCGGTGACAGGTTTCGATCTTGTAACCTACAGATTGCCAGTGTAATGCCCTAAACATCAGGCCATTATTAAATAAAACCAACAGTGTGTTCGCACCATTCTTATAGGAATAGTTGTGCGTTATATTAGAGCTTAGCAGAATCTAAACCATACTTTATATAAATCCAAACATGTGTTTAGCACCAGACGTATAAGAGTAGTTGTGTGTTATATTGGAGCTTACCAGAGTCTATACCATACTTTATATAAATCCGAACATGTGTTTAGCACTAAATATGCAGAACTAGCTGTTTCTGTAATAGTGAGACAACATTAAATTCATCACCTGGTGTATTGGAGTAACTGGTTTTTGTATGGGACCAACGGTGTATTTATAAATATATAGCTCAGGCCTAAAAGACTAATGTTTTCAAATCATATTTTTGAAAAGAACCAACCTTATACTCATTTGTGATCTATAGATGTATATTATTGTACATAGAACCACACATGCGTTTAATATGAGGACTTTATTGTACAAGTTCTTCATTATATAGCACATATGTTTAGAACCAGTTCTATAAGAACTATAATAACTTGTTTGTTAGAGATGGTCAACATTATGCCGGGTTAGCTCTTACTTTGTAAAAAAATAATTGTTCGTTAAAGAGAGTCAGCCGTATATTTAGATCCAGGCCTAACGTATTTAGTGTTTTTAAATAAAGAACCAACCGTATGTTTAACACCGTGCTTCAGAGTTAACTGCCTGCTAGTTCGTGAGGCCCAAACCTATATAGTTTCACTTTGTATTTATTAGTACATTCTTAACATTTACAAAATGGGGTGCCACTCTGAAGGAATTTCAACTGAACCAAGTATCATGTTGCGTTGGCATCTATCGGTAGTTTACAAGTTATACCATTAATCCAGTTGCTGGTTAGCATTTGTTGCATTTACTGAAAATGGTAGACTGAAGAGCAAAAACACCTAAAAAAGGGCCTTCTCTTAAATCTGATAAATATCTGTCTCCTGGTTAATTAAAGAAAAATCTATCTGATTCAATACTTATTTTGTGTTTTTATAGTTTCTGATTCAATACTTATTTTGTGTTGTTATAGTTTCACTAGAATACATAATAACAATACATAGAAGTTAAACAGCAAATATTGTTATTACTTAGTTTTACGTGGGGAGAATCCTAAAAGAAAGAAACTTAGTCCAGCTTCAATGTACTGAAACTGTCTTCGCTTAGTTCAACGTTACCACTGTTAAAGTACTTACAAACTAACTGTTCGTACTCCAGCTTCACTTCTACAAAAATTACCTTCAAACTATCTTCCCTTAGTTCAACGTTGCCACTGTTAAAGTACTTACAAACTAACTGTTCGTACTCCAGCTTCACTACTACAAAAATTACCTTCAAACTATTTTATCTTAGTTCAACGTTACCACTGTTAAAATACTTACAAACTAACTGTTCGTACTCCAGCTTCACTACTACAAAAATGACCTTCAAACTATCTTCCCTTAGTTCAACGTTACCACTGTTAAAATTCTTTCAAACTAAATGTTCGTACTCCAGCTTCACTATTATTAAAATTATCTTCAAACTATCTTCTCTTAGTTCAAGGTTACCACTGTTAAAATTCTTTCAAACTAAATGTTCGTACTCCAGCTTCACTATTACTAAAATTACCTTCAAACTATTTTCTCTTAGTTCAACGTTACCACTGTTAAAATACTTTCAAACTAACTGTTCGTACTCCAGCTTCACTACTACTAAAATTACCTTCAAACTATTTTCTCTTAGTTCAACGTTACCACTGTTAAAATTCTTTCAGACTAAATGTTCGTACTCCAGCTTCACTATTACTAAAATTACCTTCAAACTATTTTCTCTTAGTTCAACGTTACCACTGTTAAAATTCTTTCAGACTAAATGTTCGTACTCCAGCTTCACTATTACTAAAATTACCTTCAAACTATTTTATCTTTGTTCAATGTTACCACTGTTAAAATTCTTTCAAACTAAATGTTCGTACTCCAGCTTCACTATTACTAAAATTACCTTCAAACTATTTTCTCTTAGTTCAACGTTACCACTGTTAAAATACTTTCAAACTAAATGCTCGTACTCCAGCTTCACTATTACTAAAATTACCTTCAAACTATTTTCTCTTAGTTCAACGTTACCACTGTTAACTCCAGTTATGATGTACTGCAATTTTAAATGCAAATCTAAAGAGGTTATAATATAATTGTATAGGTCATTGTTTGAGTCAGATTTGGAGTACTGTGTTCAGTCTTGGACTCCTTACCTTAGCAATGATATTGAATTGTCAGAAATGGTTCAGAGGAGAGTTATTAGGATGATTGTCACCTGAGGATAGGTGAAAATTTCTGAACTTCTTTTCTCTTGAAAACAAAGAAAAGTTATAGGGAACCTGATTAAGGCGACATATATTTTCTTATTTAACTGTGAAAATAGTAAGACTAAGCGACACAGATTTAAATTTTGGCAGAGAACGAGCCATCTTCAGCTAAGACAGCTTTATTTTTCTAACAAGGTGATTGGCCTTTTGGAATGGGTTGCCTTCAGAAGTTGTAGATGCCCTTAATTTAAGGGAGTTTAAGGGAAAACTTGATAAGTATTTGAATAATAATAATAATATTATAAGGGCTGGCTTTTCGTTTTTTTTTAGTGTTCAAGTTAATTTAGTGGACAAGCGTGTATGTTAATGATCAAATTATGACTTCAAGTTTTTCTTTTTGAACAACGTTTATCTAATGAATGTACTTTTAAGTTTTCAAAGTACACATTTCAGGAAATTAGACTGTCAATTTTAAACAATGAGAAATTATAAACACTTATGCCTTAAAAAAAACATTGCTTAAATTCATAGGTTTTCTATAATGTGCGATTGATTGTATCCACATTCTTTTGGACCATTATCTTAGACAATGATCAATCTTATGCATGGCGCATAACCTTCCCAATCACTGCTGGGGGTAATTAAATGAAGATTAAAGCGATTTAATTGCAGTTGACGAACGCAGAATTCAGATTAAATTATATCTGTTACGAGTTAGATGGAGGTAATCTTACCCCGCTTTGAGGGCCTGTTCTACCCAACCTTATAGGTAAAACAGCCCCAACCACAAAAAGTGCATTTGTTAAATATCTAAAAGAAATGTCTATGCCCAATCTTTTTTTAACTAGAAGTGAGAGTTATATTAAACAAGGGTCCAATTTAAAATATTTTGAATTTTCTTGATGTTCTTCTTAGTTGTTGAAAACGTCATTCAGTGTTAAGGTGGTTGTGTTTCCCCACCTTCCACTACCACCACACTTACCGAGTAGTGTTTAGGTAATACCACAGTTACCGAGTAGTGTTTAAGTGATACCACCACAGTTACCGAGTAGTGTTTAAGTAATACCACCACAGTTACCAAGTAGTGTTTAGGTAATACCACCACAGTTACAGAGTAGTGTTTAAGTAATACCACCACAGTTACCGAGTAGTGTTTAGGTAATACCACCACACTTACCGAGTAGTGTTTAGGTAATACTACCACAGTTACCGAGTAGTGTCTAGGTAATACCACCACAGTTACCGAGTGGAACATTAGGATGCATTTTTCCACAAATTTATAAAACTCTAAAAGAATTTTCTACCACATACCCATATCGTTGTTTCACATACACTGTTGTTGTTGTTGTTAAGCACAAAGCCACGTTGTTAACGATTTGTAGAATTATAAGCTTTCATACTTACCGCTGGGCCTTTCACGAATATAAACAAGTTTCTATACACGACAATTGTCTAACACACCTGGCTTTAAGCTGACAAAACTATTTTTTGAACATTTTCCATTTATGTGTTTGTTTATTTTAAGATTTAAGGCTATGTTACTTACTCGAGGTAAATGCACAGTAACATTAAGTAAAATCCGATTTAAAAACAAACATTTTTACATCTAATGTTAATTACTTACTTATCTGCCTGATTAAAAATTTAAAAAATGTCTGAAGCAACAAATGGTGACTTTGTGAGCATCTCATGCAGATGGCGTTCGAGTACCGCAGCTCATTTCTGAGAGAGGGCGTTTATCGACTCTTCCTGTTAGAAACAAGGGAGTAAACAGAGTGTGTGCGGTTGTTAGCGTGATGCGGGCCTAGCGTGGCTTTGTTGTCAGTACGCAGCTGCGTCACTATCAGCGGAAAAGCGTTACATGTATAACAGATGGGTGTTCCAGTTGGAGTTTTGCATCTGTTTTTACGTTTTCGAGCTTCCAAGAATAAAGTGGTTTCAACTTCCACGTCGTTTTGGTGATGTAGTAGCTTACGTACTTAGCTTCTTCCAGATTTCACAACTGTTGTCGGTCTGTTTGGTTTCTTAACATTTTTCAATCAGTCTCTACTCGATAACAGCTATCGGTGGTTTATGTTCGGATATGTTTATCGTTTATGGAAATAAGCTGATGATTCCGTTAGAGAGACACTTGTTTTCATCCTAAATTGTGCGTTTTTTGTTCCGAACTTCTGACCGGTTAGCCCAGGTGTCACCCATACCACGCTGTTTGTTGTCTTATCTGACTCCTAGTTGATGTTCACAGTCAATCTTCAAAATACGTGTTTATTGTACCGATTGAATACAATTAGTTTTTTTACTATATCAACTGACGTGTCCTGAATTAACCAGTGATGTACATCTAACATCAACACAAAGCAAGAGGACAAACTGGTGTGTTAACAGACCATAAGTAAATATTATTACTGTGTTAACTGATACCTAATACTCAACGAATGATCACACTTTGTTGGGTTTTTTAAAGAAACAACAACAGCTGATGGTACCGAATACAATACTATTATTATACGGAGTTTTCACTCTCAGGATGATTGTTAGTCACAATAACGCCAGCTCAACTGGTTACTTGTGTTATAAACAAAGAGAAGCTAAAGAGGAAGAAGTTCATGTAAAGCGCGATAGACGTTTTCAGTGTTTCCGTCCAGTTATAAAGATCTACAACAAATTATAACTATATCTATCTATCTTTTCATTTAAAAAATAACAACAACTAGTTATCAGAAGTTTCTGAAAGCTCAATAAACGCTGGACTGGAACCTAAACGGCGTTGACACGGTATGAAAGATAAGATATTCATATTCTACTGAACCTAGTGCCTATTGGATTATTCACTGCTAGTGTTTTATGCCTTCTTCGGTCACTGATCGTTTGGGCCACCGATCTAAGTGGGAATGAAGAGACAGAATGTCAGAACGTTGTCACTCATTGTGTGCACTTTTACTTACCTCCTAGTTGGGGCCGCCATCTTCGACGCGCTAGAGTCGAATAATGAGTACGAGCAACGAGACGCGCTTCGGCACGTGGAGAGTATTCTACTCCAAAAATACAACGTTACCAAGGAAGACTATAAAATATGGACTACGGTGATGATTAAGAATGTTCCACACAAGTCTGGTATACAGTGGAAATTTGCCGGAGCTTTTTACTTCGCAACAACTGTATTAACAACTATAGGTGAGTTTTCTTTCGTTCTCTATTTCAAAGCAACTAAGCCTTAAATACGTACTTCCTGTCCTTTCCTTGACTACTTACTGCCTGCTTAGCAATACGTTGCTTGAAGACATAGGAGAAATAATAATATTTTATTGGATTTTTATGAAATTTTATAATAATATTATATCACTGGAATCTAATCGTTTGTTTATTATAAACATATATAACATACAGGATAAGTTTAACTTTTATAGAAAACGAAATACGTTTGAACAGAAGGTCCAATAATCCCCCCTTCTCTCTTGACGAACCTCAGTCCTAACTAAAGAGCCTATTTTCCATGATTCCCTGACAGTAACCATGTTTAAATTAAAGTCCGTACTTTATATTGACTTGAATACAAAATGTTATTCCAGTTGCTCTATTCAAGCTAATTATTTTTATTTTCTTATCCTATCTTCAACTGGGACACTTTGTACTCTATCACAATATGCATGATGTCAACTCTGAAACACCTTGAAACTAGTGCATAATATCAACTCTCGAACACCTTGAAACTAGTGCATAATGTCAACTCTCGAACACCTTGAAACTAATGCATAATGTCAATTCTGGAACACCTTGAAACTAATTCATAATGTCAACTCTGAAACACCTTGAAACTAATGCATAATGTCAACTCTGAAACACCCTGAAACTAATGCATAATGTCAACTCTGAAACACCTTCAAATTAATGCATAATGTCAACTCTGGAGCACCTAGAAACTAATGCATAATGTCAACTCTGGAGCACCTAGAAACTAATGCATAATGTCAGCTCTGGAACACCTTGAAACTAATGCATAATGTCAACTCTGGAACACCTTAAAACTAATGCATAATGTCAACTCTGGAACACCTTGAAACTTCAATAGATACGTTATGTGATGAAATCTAACAAAGACTAGAACAATAGTCTTAATTATTGTAGTATTAGTTGCAGCAAAAATAATGCATTAAAATATATACAACATTAAATCGGCTGAACTACAGTATCCAAAGCTCGCGAATCTGTTTATGACTTCAACAAAACGCATTATTCGTCAAATATGTCTTTGTTCATCTCCTGTATAACTGAATCTCTTGCGAAGCTCGCGAATATGTTTATGGTCCAGCAAAACGCATCATTCGTCAGATATGTCTTTGTTTGTCTCTTGCAGAACTGCTTCTTTTCCGTAGCTCGTGAATCTGTTTATTACTTCAGCAACATGCATTATTCGTCAAATATGTCTTTGTTCAACTCCTGTAGAACTGTATTTCTTGCGTAGCTCGCCAATTTATTTTTAACCAACTTCCAGGGGCAATAAACACCTTTATTACAAGAAATAGACTCAGAGGGAATTTGAGAAAAATAATGAAGATCTAAACCTCTTTATAAGTTGACGGTAGTATTTTTATTTTAAAAATTTAAAATTAAACTCTAACGAAGGTTTTGTATACATTACGTTTGTTTGTTTGAAGTTATGCACAAAGCTAGACAATGGGTTATCCGTGCTCTGCCCACCACGGGTATCGAAACCCAGTTTCTAGCGTTGTAAGTCCGCAGACATACCGCTGTACCACTGGGAGGGCGTGTATATTACGAGGAAAGCATATATTTGGTTAATAATAATTATTATAAAATGTTCTGAACGCTCCTGATATTTAAAAATAGTTTTAAGAAATAACAATATTTTTTGATCATACGTTTTTAATTTATAGGAATCATTAATATAAAGAAAGGGTTAAAATACTAATAAGAAATAGCTGTAGTTAACGTTGCTTTGTTAGTAACTAGTATACAGCTCGACATCTTTATTTATCCTCGTTTATTTCACTTTTTGTCGTATGTTGCACTTAAATGACTTTTTCTTTACTAGTTCTCTTGCTATTTAATCATATTATTGGATGATTGTCTCCATTTTGAGGAGACTTTAAGCTTCAGTTTGAATAGCTGACTCATACAAAATCGTTGATGCTTTTTTGATTATTGTTCAAGTTCATTTTTGGTTCACTAGCCAATCATTAGCTCTCCAGTCAAAATACATTTTTATTATAAAAAGCACGTTAGCCAATCATAAGCTCTTCAGTCAAAATACATTTTTATTATAAAAAGCACGTTAGCCAATCATAAGCTCTTCAATCAAAATACATTTTTATTGTAAAAAGCGTGTTAACTACCTGTCCAATATATCAAATAAAGACGTCTAAATAGGATTCGTGAACCACACAATAAAAATCAGTGTGCTTGTAAATTCACTGATAAACTTTACATCATATTTTACGTTGGTAATGCTATATTACAACATGTATCAATAACTATTATAAGATGAAAAAAAAGAAGTCTTAAAATTAGCCTATTCATGAACAGAGTATCCTACGTAACGAATAAAGACACATAAACATTGTATTTCAATTAGAAATATCTTATTGGTGGATTCTGGGTTTTAAAATCTCTTTGCCTTGAATTTAAGATGCTACTAACATTGTATGTTTATAATGTAACTTAATTTTGTCGTCGTCAATGTTGTTTTAGCGCAAAACTATACAAAAGTTTATCTGAGCGCTGTTCATCGCGGGAAATCGAACCACGGATTTTAGAATTGTAAGTCCGTAACCTTACCGCTGACCTGCCATGGGATTGTGGCTTTTTATGGACGTATTATAAGAAAACAGAACAATTTCAGATTTAAACTAAACACCACTAAAACGAGTGTAGTTCTAGAAAGTGGCAAAAACAAAGCGAACTATTTTTAAGCGTAATAACAAATGTTTAGGAAACAAATAAATAAATTCTGATATTGCAATTGGAAGCTCACAGCCACTTAATAGATATATTTGAAATGTGTTTGTTTGTAATTAAGCACAAAGCTACACAATGGGCTATCTGTGCTATGCCCACCACGGGTATCGAAACCCGGATTCTAGCGTTGTAAGTCCGCAGACATACCACTGTGCCACTGGGGGGCATTTGAAATGTAAAATAGAGGAAATAAATTGTTCAAATCTATTCTCGTACTGTTTAGTTTTTTTTTTCTCTCAATATGACTTTAATGTGAATATTGAATTTTAATCTTCACAAAGTTCACGTGTTTTCAGAAAACATTTTTCTACATTATACTAAATGCTGAGAGAAAAAAAAAAGCCAATATTAAAATTATTTTCTATTTCACAATCAAAATATTGTTAGCTAGAGCTGTTCGTCGTCTATGGCATGTTACAAAGAAGTCCACTTAAAAACTTTTACTGATCACAGAAACATCATATTGTTTAGTTATAAAGTAGGCTTAATTTTCTTTAAAGACGGACTGTTTTGTGAGATGTAAAAATCGAAAAAAGAAGACGATTTGTGACGTTGCTATTGATAATTCTAAAGCTATGAGGTACGTGCAATATAAAATCCTTACAATGAGGGTTTTAAATCTCTTCCTTCTTCCGAGATCACAAACGACGTGTGTGGTAGTAATGTTCTAGGCCTAGGTATATGGGATTGTATGGTAAGGAATTGTTTGTTAGGCATAGGTACTCCCGATGTCCTAACAAGTCTTCATCCGATACTATCTAAAGATTGGCCTAATGAGTGGTAAAGATGATATTATTCTCTCTTTTTTTTTCAAATAAAGAACTTGTTGATTTTTAACCACATATGGAGAAATATCCCCTCCACTGGGGGCGTACGACGTTAAAAGGTTCGATTCCCCTGGTAGACAGAGCGCAGATAGCCTACTGTGTAATTTTGCGCTAAAACAAACAAAGAGAGAGATATCATTCTTATAAAAATCCCAGGTGAAAATTTTATTAACCCAACATTCCCACTTTCTCATGGGTTAGGTGTTTACATGACAGTAGGCTAAACCCGAAACGATGGGCATGGATAAAAAGTTTTCTTCCGGATTTTATGGTCGTGCTTAATGAAATGATTTCTAACCACCAGTCTGTAGTTATATATCTAAACTCTAATAATTACAATATCTTCATTTTTCCGCTTACTCTCGTTAAAGAAAATTCTTTTTTTCTCTTGCGAATAAACATGTGTGCGATAACAGGAAATCACGTGTATGAATACAAATAAACAAATACATGTTGAGTACTAGTAAACATACGGTTGATTACAGAAAAACACGTATTTGAGTACAGGTAAAAATATGGTTTAGTACAGGTAAACACGTGTTTCTAGTACAGGTAAACACATATTTGAGTACAGGTAAAAATATGGTTTAGTACAGGTAAACACGTGTTTTAGTAGAAATACATATCTGTTCATAACCTTCCAACCAGTTATCAGAATAATATATTTTACTACAGAAACGAAAGAAACATGATACTGCTATTCCAGAAATATATATGTAATGTTTGTGATATTATGGTCAAATAAAAAAAAAATTAATTAGCAAACTACAACAGGTTATTGTTTGTTATCGACGCAAGAATTGGCTACTTGGTATGTAAAAAGAAATAGAAAAAACACTTAATAGGATTTCCACAAGTCGTACCTTGTACATCTTCCCAACATGTCGTGGGAAGAAAGAATTGAAATTCAACAGGATATTCTCGATATTGTGATGCTAAGAAGTCGCTCAGGATCAAAAATTAGAAGAATCACAAAATAATAAAGCCGAGCTCTTCTGGAAGGCAGAACTATCTTCTTTGAAATTAAACTATTATAAAATAAGAGACCCGAGCGCATCTGGAAGGCAGAATTCCCCTTTTTGGAGTTAAACTGTCACAAAATAAGAGACCCGAGCGCATCTGGAAGGCAGAATTCTCTTTTTTGGAGTTAAACTATCACAAAATAAGAAACCCGAGCGCATCTGGAAGGCAGAATTCTCTTTTTTGGAGTTAAACTATCACAAAGTAAGAAACCGAGCGTTTCTGGAAAGCAGAACTGCCTTCTTTGAAGTTCAACTGGAACTCATATGTTACTGGAAACATCTTACTTACAAGTTCTTACAAATGGAGCAATACTCCAGGTATAAACGAAGATGCTGATATTGGACACACTAAGTGTGCATTTAGTTTTACATCAAGCCAAATTCAAAACATGAAATTTAATTTTAAGTGTATTCATCAAAAGATGTTATACAATGGATTTGGTGAAAACGTCAAATTACTTATAGGAGAACAAGTAGAATGTGTCCTAGCTGAAATATGCTGGATAAGATATGTTCACCTGGAGGAGAAAGAGTGAACCCCACTTTAAATTCATCCCAGAATAGACATTACTACAAACATTTCGATCATATAACAAAATATATTATCTCAATATTTCTATTTAAACTAGCACACCTTTATGCTAATAAGAAATAAGATTCATAAAAGTATTTAATTACATGATTCTTGGATCGAAGTAATAATTTGTAAATTGTGCTCTACGTTAACGTCTTCTGCGACTCGTAACAAGCGTATCAGGTACAAGCGGGTGGAGCTCTAAATGTTACTCTTTATTACCATACACGGCACAGTTCGTATACTCATCACACACACACACACACACAAATAGAATATCAATAAGGTTGTAAGAACGTAGGCCTAGTTTGTTATCGACGTCAGAGCTCGAAATGGGTCTTTGTTTATCGGCTCTACTCTCCATTCCGGGACTGAAAGTGAATCTGTTACGAAACGGTAGATTATCTTATTATGTATGCAGTTTTTTTATTAGAAAACAAGTTTATATTCAGTATTGTATATTTCATGTAACATAATGAGGGATAATTTCAAATTATATGCCACCAAAAGAAAGACTCGCCATCTTCACATAGTCCTCGTTCTACTGATTCTCGTTTTGATACGTATCTAATATAGGACTGAGTGACAACAATTTAGATTCTCTCTCTTTGATATTACCCTAGGTGGCGCAGCGGTATGTCTGCGGACGTACAACGCTAGAAACCGGGTTTCAATACCCATAGTGGGCAAAGCACAGATAGCCCATTGTGTAGCTTTGACTTAACTTCAAAACATCAACAACTCTCTTGATATATATATATATATTAGGTGTTTAATGGTAATTTATTCGGTCCTCATATGTGATCTGCGTTTCGAAATGTCTGTATGACTATGTAACAGTTTTCTTTCAGTCCTCACTTGACATTATAGTCAAAGGTATATGATGGCATCGAGTAGGTATGGATAATTCGTGTTTTTGAGAATTGTTTTTGCTGTACAACCTCCCAAAGTTGTCGCAGATCATCTGATTTCTCTTTGGTATCATCACTTTTAAACAGGTGCCAGAGACATTCAAAAACGGATTAGTACTGGGAGTTTGGACCGTCCGTTACGTAGCTCAGCTCTTACATCAATAGCTGTTTCTTTGTTTTCTATATACTTCTTCTTCAACAAAACAGTGTATGTTGGACCATCATCTTGCTGAAACTCAAAGCTAAATCCATTATATCTCATCCACGGGCGATTTTGTGAGGAACCAGGATGTCATAAAACTGTTGTTCCTTTATAATACCAACAATTCTGACAACATTTTCATCAACAGAATAAGACTATCGCCAAACTGTTACGCACCTACCGCCATCTTGTTTTGCTGTTTTGTTTATACAGTCTTGCCTAAGCTTGTTCTGGAGCACAATCTTCGTTTCGTCATAGCACGCGATCTCGTGTGTCCCTTTCCTTTTTGTTGTTTCGTCATAGCGCGTGATCTCGTGTGTTCTTTTCTTGGCCATGTTTACATTAAAAACAACAGGCTTTTGGCTGCAACTTTTCCTTGTAGATCATTTTCTTAGAACCGAATTCGAACAGTTATACTGCTGGTTCTAACTCAATGCATATTCTGTTTCGCAGATATTTCTGAGAACGATACTCCATTCTCATATCTTTCCGTCTCGACATTTTTTTTTTGTGTGTGTACGCCACGTCCTGTTATTAAACTTTTAATTGCCAGTAACAACAAAACGATCTAACGTTTTTTGAATCACAGCTTTCGAAACACTAAGTTTTGAGGCAATATAACGTTGTTTTTTTTTGTAATGTAATAAAATAATGTGTGGGTTTTTGTTTCACTGCTTAATTTGTTTCTTCTTATTTTTCTTAACCAGGTTGAAAATTGCGAGATTTTTGTTTAGTGATGTTGCCACTGTATTTATCATTCACTAAAATCAGTTCTCTTGAATCAAAAGAGTTTGTGATATAAAACAGATGTGAATAGTAAATGTAGCATTATGAGAAAACATGCATCAGTGGATCAAACCCACTCATTCTACACTAAATGTTGTTGTTGTTTGTTTTAGAGCAAAGCCACATTAAGCTATCAAACTCCGGATTTTAGCGTTGTAAATCCGTAAGCTTACCATTGACTCACAGGGGAACACATTTAATGATGTCTAGTAGCTGATGTACAATTATGATGTTACATTCTTTTTTATCATAATAAGGTGATCAAGGTTTTTTTTTTTAATTACAAACGCCTATATGGACATAACACAGAAAGGCATCACAAGAAACGCTTCTAATACTTCACCAAGATGGGTTCCCATACTATTATAGCAAACTTCGTCTCTTTTATATCTTCTTAAACTCACATTTATGTTCAGTTCGGTATAAACATGATGTGTTTAAGAAATGTGCGCTTTATACATACTTATAGAATTACTAATATATAACCAAAGGTCTTCACTCAGCCATGTGCCAAACGATGACGAACCAAATATTTCAGTTTAATCAACGAACCTGTTAGTGTTAATTAAGCAACCGTTTTCACCTCCTACCCCCCTTTCCACTCCTACAATAAAATACAAAGCTTGGAATGGGGCAGTTAAACTTGAACGGAGAATAGTTATACCTATTGATTTTCTTCGTAATGATATTCCAAGTGGGCTATTTGACATCTTCTTGTTAACTCAACGTGGTTGATGGAGTTTCTTTGGCCCTGTAAAAGGTCAATCCCAGAGCGGTTTAGAATTTTGGCTCGAAATAAGACCAGACAAAAGAGGTAATACCTTCTTGGAACTGTATACAGATATAGGCAACTCATGGGAACTGTATACAGATATAGGCAACTCAGTGGAACTGTATACAGATATAGGCAACTCATTAGAACTGTATACAGATATAGGCAACTCATGAGAACTGTATACAGATATAGGCAACTCAGTGGAACTGTATACAGATATAGGCAACTCATTGGAACTATATAGAGATATAGGCAACTCGTTGGAACTATATAGAGATATAGGCAACTCGTTGGAATTGTATACAGATATAGGCAACTCATTGGAACTATATAGAGATATAGGCAACTCGTTGGAACTATATAGAGATATAGGCAACTCGTTGGAACTGTATACAGATATAGGCAACTCGTTGGAATTGTATACAGATATAGGCAACTCGTTGGAATTGTATACAGATATAGGCAACTCGTTGGAACTGTATACAGATATAGGCAACTCGTTGGAATTGTATACAGATATAGGCAACTCATTGGAACTGTATACAGATATAGGCAACTCGTTGGAATTGTATACAGATATAGGCAACTCGTTGGAATTGTATACAGATATAGGCAACTCAGAGATTCAAATAAACAACAACCTATACTCTAACCTTTTCAACATTTATGTAGTGTTCTTCCGTCTATCTGTTTGTTTGTTTTTGAATTTCGCGCAAAGCTACACGAAGACTATCTGCGCTAGCCGTCCCTAATTTAGCAGTGTAAGACTAGAGGGAA
>NW_013666059.1:426743-429005 GCF_000517525.1 Limulus polyphemus
GAACAGACACGATTAATTAGGTATGGTGAGAACAGACACGATTAATTAGGTATGGTGAGAACAGACACGATTAATTAGGTATGGTGAGAACAGACACGATTAATTAGTTATGGTGAGAACAGACACGATTAATTAGGTATGGTGAGAACAGACACGATTAATTAGTTATGGTGAGAACAAGCACGATTAATTAGTTATGGTGAGAACAAGCACGATTAATTAGTTATGGTGAGAACAATTTCACTCCTGGTTTTAAATTCAATTCATTTTTGATGATCATTGTTTTTGCCTTTCACAATTGTTCCAATTTGATACTGTGGATCTTGTTAATCTTTCATGAGCACTACCAGTTTCTCAAGTTTCTTCAGAATAACTTCAGTCATACTAGAACAGTTCAGTGATACATAAAACCCTCTCTAATACTATCTTCATCATGATCATTGTCATCTGCTCGATGTGGCTCATGTTTGAAGTACAGTCCACCAAAATCGAGTAATACTTGACATTTCTAGCAGCAGCCAACACACGAGCCTGGATTTTCTTGGATAGTAATTGAATCAGCTCTTTCTGGGTTCCTTTTCCAGATAGTACTTATGTATTTTTAATGTGGAAATTCTTAAAAGATGTTATTTCATGACAGAATCAAACATTGCGAAATGTTCATCAAATTCAATTAAATTTCCATTTCCGGGTGTAAAGAGTTTCACAAGGTTTTCATGAAGAGTAATATTTTTAGATCTACGAATTTTTATCAAGGCAATAAAGTATATTAAGTGAAGCTTGCTCGTGCTCTGTCTCTTGTTTAATCAAGTGCAGATTTTCCGGATAATTTGATTATTTTTTTAGTTGTAATTCTATTTCTTTCCGCTAATAAGATGCTTCTAGATAGTCTGCAGACTTTTAACACTGATAACACTTTCTGGTCCTTTGTTTTGTTTGACAATAGTGAAAAGCTAGCTGTGTCAGAAACTTTGAATTAAAAAAAGAATCACTGAATCTCTTGTGGTCGAATATCGAACACAATCTTTTGGTATATCTTCTCCAATGACAAAAAGTAATGTATAATAACTTACGAGTTCATTTTCTTAGAAGAAATCTCATATCTGTCATTTTGGAATATTTAGCTGGATGAACCAAATCAAATATATACTCTTGTATGCTTACTTTCTGTCTCTTTCTCCTCTTTAGAATTGTCTTTGCCATAAGAACCTGTAATCTCTTTAGTTTCTGAGACAGTAAAGCTCTAGAACTGATCTTTTTTATTTGTTTTCGCATTGAAACAATACGCGGATGTGTTACATTTGATTAGAGAAGACATTTTTTGTATTATTGCAGCAAAATGCAAGCGTTCGCATTAAACACATAATAGATTTGAAAGTTATTTACTACTACATCTTATCTGAGAAACCCTATTATTTCTAAATGGGAAAATTAATAATATAGGAAACCATTAAAATTTCCTATTTAGTCTAATTGATTTCATTTGTCTACATCTATTACGTTGCTTTGTAATAAACCAATCAACAGCAAAAGTTTTGAATTTTCACAGGATTATCGGATCACGGTAAACTATTCAGGTTGACATAACGTACGGCTTGATTCAAGGTTTTGAATACATATATATAATTATAGACCAAATTCGAAGTATCATTGTAGGATATTCATAAACTTTGATATGGAATATCAATAAGAGAATAACTAAACAGTTGGTGATGATTCTATTCAATTTCGAATATTAAAAAGAAAGACATGAATAACCGCTATAAAAATTGCTTGTAACTGGTCGATTATTTTCAACTGTCAGTACCGTGCCTTGTGGTTGCTCTCCTCAGCTTTGAAACATTTATTGTTATATTTTCATTTGCTTCTATTTTTTGTTTTATTTGCTCAACAACTTGAGAGAAATAGACAGATGTACGTTACCATGTACCATCTTGGAACGATGTTTGTTTGTAACTCAAAATATCCTCAGAAACATATATCCACTAAAGATAACAATGTTGTGTAAGATTTGGTTAAAATTTTACTAAATATTTTATAAGCTTACTTTTGTTTCGATAAGTGCTTGTTTCAGTGTATAAGACGCACTCTTTTACCCCAAAATTTGATGTCAAAATCTGCTTGCGTCCAATACACCGAAGGTATGAATAATATATATATGTATATATACGATATACACAAGCCATGTGTAAACATATTTAAATAGGCATGCATAGTTTAGTTCAATTGAATGTGTTATTTATAACTATAGTAGGGTTTTGT
>NW_013666059.1:429017-432600 GCF_000517525.1 Limulus polyphemus
AAGGGTGCGTCTTATATTCCGAAAAATACGGTATGGTATTGACCCCCAGTGGCACAGCGGAATGTCTGCGGATTTAGAATGCTAAAATCCAAGTTTCAATACCCGTGGTGGGCAGAACACAGATATCCCATTGTGTGGCTTTGTGCTTAATTACAAACAAACTATGGCATTAATTAATTATTGTTTTGCATCTAATTATTCGTTACGTATAAAACCAATTCTATTAACAAGTGTTTTTTATAGCGGGTTCTTATAGAGCTATTTAAGGTTCAATAAGTCAAACTTGTAAAAACAGGCAAGTTTCCATCCAACACGCTCAAATTTACCCTAAACAGATATATTTTAACTAAAAAATGTATATTTTTGCTTCTTTTATTTTGTTTTCGGTGATTATTTAGGCTCCACATCGTCACCCAGTATAGATAATTCAGATAACGCTCCCTGGTGTCTCAGTTGTAAGACTGATGACTTATAACGCTAAAAATCGGACTTCGATACCCGTGGTTGGCATAGCACAGATAGCTATGTGCCTAGCTTTGTGTTTAACAACAAACAAAACAAAAACATGGATAACTAAATCGACAACTCAACTGCTGTACATGTGGGGTTTCGGGAATGCAATGGGTGATAACTAAGTAAGTCTGTGACGGTATTAGCGGCTGAATTAAGCCTATAAAAACGCATATAAATATACCATAGTCTTCCATTATTACCAACAACACTTCACGTGTTTATGTTTCAGTGCTAACGTTAGTGTGTTAACCATTCATTTCTACAGTTAACAATGCCATTACAGCGAATGTACGTTCTGGGATCTTCTTATATCCGGAAAGTTCTTTTTTTTTTTAATGATTCGAAGCAACTTGTTTTCGGATCTTCTTATATCAGGAAAGATCTTTTTTTTAATGATTCGAAGCAACTTCTTTTCGGGTCTTCTTATATCCGGAAAGTTCTTTTTTTTTTGAATGATTCGAAGCAACTTGTTTTCGGATCTTCTTATATCCGGAAAGTTCTTTTTTTTTAATGATTCGAAGCAACTTGTTTTCGGATCTTCTTATATCCGGAAAGTTCTTTTTTTTTGAATGATTGGAATGCAACTTGTTTTCGGATCTTCTTATATCCGGAAAGTTCTTTTTTTGTGAACGATTCGAAGCAATTTTTACGATCGTTAATAGATAGTAGTCTATTTGATTTAGAACAGGTTTAAATTCTGCTACAGCGTATAGCGCTGACAGATGCAGCATATTGAGTAAAATGAGATTAACAATGATAGATTGAGTCAACAGTTCGTTTTGTTAGTGAAACACGTGTTATCATCAAAACAATATAAATAAGCTTGAGAATAGTGCTAGACGCTATAGCCAAACTTTCAATTTATAGGGATAGTCTAATCCCTTTTGTGTTTTCTTCTGCCATGTCCACATCAACTTGACCAACGCTATCCACTCGCGACCTTACTCTAACGATGGCGTTACAAGTCTCTCCAAAATTCCAGGGCTTGTCACTGACGTCAAGTTTAATATGATGTGTCAACCACGCTTCACGTGTCTTGTGGCATGCAAGAAACTGCAATTAACGCAACCAATAAGTCTGTACGTGTGACGGCTTAGAGCATAATATTTTATACCATCTTGGCTGTATATAAAGCTTTGTACCCACTCAGTACAGCAAGTTAACTGACACGAATCCCCGAAGCTATTGATCTGACTGAAGACAGACAGGTTTATCTGCTAAAACGTAATAAATATTAGGCTTACCGATTACTAAAGCATGACAATGAAATGTTACATATCCAGAGTGGACCAAATGTTTTTAATTTTGATAGTGTTTAAAAACAGCTTCAAGTCCTTTACTTCTGCAAAATATACATCGCAGTCAAACAAGGGATCGTTATACTCGTTACGCATAATTCAATATGCTGGCGTTCGTTTAGCAGCCGTCATTAGATTTATAGTTATACAGTTCCATGCCTTTTTTAGAAATTATTACATGTTTATTTTCTCCGTGACTTCCCCCCCCCCCCATCCCCCCAGTGGCTCAGCGGCTAATAAAACTAAACATCTAGTTTCGATTCTAGCGGGGAGCAGAATACAGACAGTCAATTTTGTAGCTATCAAAAAACAACTAAATTTTCTCGGTGTATATACGCTGAAATATCAGTTTGTTATAATTGTTGGTTATGTGAATATATATAAAACATGTTGTTGTTTTTATTATTAGTCAAAGGCAAAACAGTGGCAAAAATGAAATAATCTTTTAATGAAATAATTTGTTTAAAGAAGCATTGAGCATGATATAATGTTTTGTCATATTTTTTTAAATTTTGGAGTTTTCAGTTTTTACAAATGACATGTGCATGTTTTCTTATTACATTCTACTGTTTTGCCTTCTAAATTCTCCTAAAATTAGTCTTACCGAGATTAATGTCATACTTGTTTCATCATGTGGACCAGTAGTTTTTTTTTAGCCTCGACACGGAGGCTCATAGAATGGCTCACAGTTTTTAGCCGCAGCACAGCGGCTCATAGAATGGCTCTCAGTTTTTAGTCGCGGCACAGCGGCTCATAGAATGGTTCTCAGTTGTTTTTTTTTTTCAAGTACAAACTTTCAGCTCATAGCTCCATCTCTTGACCGAGTTGAGATCTAATTACAGCCGCGGCTATTGAGGATTTTCTCTTGTTCTTTTTTAGAAAATATTTGCTATTCCTCAATTGCTTTAAACTGCCCAAAACGAAGAACTCATACAATGACACCTACACATTAGCATATTAACAATGTAATGATAGCTGTTACGTATTTAATATATCGAGAGACTTATGTACATTTTAAATCACTTAATATGACTATTCAATACAAAGAACAGGCTGCATATTGTTACTTGTTACAAAGACTCCTTAGGCAATCTATTGTGTCCTCCGTGAGGAACCGAACCTCTGGTTTTATCGTTGTAAGTCCACAGATTTACCGCTGTACCATCGGTTGACAGGACTGAATACAATAAAGAAACAGAAGAATTTATTTAATTAACTAAAATGAAAAAAAAAAAATACTATTATTAACAAAATTTTCCTTAAACAAGATCACCAATTCCCCTTTTTTAATATTTGTTATAGGTTTACATTGATAGCTAGCAATCATCGTTCCACTCACTATTTTATTACGTCTTAAACAAGTCTTAGGGTCTTTAAATACGTTCGTTACGTAGATTAATTGGGTCCTGCCAACAATGTTGTTTTTAATGTTATTTGATTACGTTCGTTACGTAGCTTAATTGAGTCCTGCCAACAATGTTGTTTTTAATGTTATTTGATTACGTTCGTTACGTAGCTTAATTGAGTCCTGCCAACAATGTTGTTTTTAATGTTATTTAATTACGTTCGTTACGTAGCTTAATTGGGTCCTGCCAACAATGTTGTTTTTAATGTTACTTAAATACGTTCGTTACGTAGCTTAATTGGGTCCTGCCAACAATGTTGTTTTTAATGTTACTTAAATACGTTCGTTACGTAGCTTAATTGGGTCCTGCCAACAATGTTGTTTTTAATGTTATTTAATTACGTTCTTTACGTAGCTTAATTGGGTC
>NW_013666059.1:433406-433627 GCF_000517525.1 Limulus polyphemus
AACATTACTCGCGTTCCTCTTTTATAACATCATATCCAACTAACATTACTCGCGTTCCTATTTTATAACATCATATCCAACTAACATTACTCGCGTTCCTCTTTTATAACATCATATCCAACTAACATTACTCGCGTTCCTATTTTATAACGTAATATCTAACTAACATTACTCGCGTTCCTTTTTCATAACATCATATCCAACTAACATTACTCGCGTTC
>NW_013666059.1:434627-447286 GCF_000517525.1 Limulus polyphemus
AGGTCCTGCCAACAATGTTGTTTTTAATGTTATTTAAATACGTTTGTTACGTAGCTTAATTGAGTCCTGCCAACAATGTTGCTTTTAAGGTCATTTAATTACATTTGTTACGTAGCTTAATTGGGTCCTGACAACATATATGCTTTTAAGGCTATTCTTAAATGCGTTTATTATGTAGCGTAAATGGGGCCTGACAACGTTGTTGTTTTTTTCAGATTATTTACATACGTTTATTACGCAGTTTAATTAGGTCCTAACAACGTTGTTGTTTTAAAGGCTATTTTTCAAATGCGTTTATTACGTAGATTAAATCGATCCTGCCAACATTTTTATTTCTGTGTTTAAACTTTCAGCAACAGTATTTGATAGCGAAGTTACAAGTTTGTTTATGATTTTTTTCATTCTTCATCAAAACGTATAATTTCAACGAAAAAAAAAAAAGAGAAAGACTATAGTAATATATTATTCAAGCACTTAAAGTAGTTTAGGTTATTAGTAGTTGAATGATAGAACTTACATCAAATCCTACAAAAGAGTACTAGTTGTTTGTTTTGTTTCATTTGGGTAACTATATTTCATATTAATAGCTGTGTTTTTAATCAAAAACGTTATTATAGACATTACGTTAGAGCAGTGTATTAATTTCTACATTGTCTGGATGGTACCAAACTTTCTTCCTGTTTATTCCAACAACGAACATTCCCTCGTGGGCTTCTCACGTGCACTTAAAAAACGTTATAGACATTACGAAGAGCAGTGTATTAATTTCTATACTGTCTGGTACCAAACTTTCTTCCTGTCTATTACAACAACGAACATTCCCTCGTGGGCTTCTCACGTGCACTGTATTTTAGTCAAGTAGAAGCCACAAAGGTCTGGTTTCCATGGTGACATAACAATAAAAATAATGTTAGTGACGACACCGGGAAGAAATAAAAACCTGATTCTTTATCTAATTTAAGTGTGTGGGGGTGTGTAGAACCTTAGGGATTTGAAATTTTATGTGTGGTACAGACACACGTGCCATTGTTTGACTGTACCCTCCAGATCATCAGTATACAATTCAAAGATTAAAGGGTCTCTTGGTTCTTTTTCATCACATTTATCCCTAAATATCACACATAGACAGTGTTATGCTTTCATTTATCATTCCAGAATATTTTAATTATTTTGAGCCATAGTTTTCCCGATATATTTCAATTATTTTGAGCCATAGTATTCCTGATATATTTATATCATTTTAAGCCATAGTTTTCCAGATATATTTCGATTATTTTGAGCCATAGTTTTTTCTGATATACTTATATTATTTTGAGCCATAGTTTTCCTGATATTTCAATTATTTTAAGCCATAGTTTCCTGATATTTCAATTATTTTGAGCCAGAGTTTCCTGATATATTTATATCATTTTGAGCCATAGTTTTCCTGATATATTTCGATTATTTTGAGCCATAGTTTTTCTGATATACTTATATTATTTTGAGCCATAGTTTTCCTGATATTTCAATTATTTTAAGCCATAGTTTTCCTGATATTTCAATTATTTTAAGCCATAGTTTTCCTGATATTTCAATTATTTTGAGCCATAGTTTCCTGATATATTTATATCATTTTGAGCCATAGTTTTCCTGATATATTTATATCATTTTGAGCCATAGTTTTCCTGATATACTTATATTATTTTGAGCCATAGTTTCCTGATATTTCAATTATTTGAAGCCATAGTTGTCCTGATATACTTATATTATATTGAGTCATAGTTTTCCTGATATTTCAATTATTTTAAGTCATAGTTTTCCTGATATTTCAATTATTTTGAGCCATAGTTTTCCTGATATTTCAATTATTTTAAGTCATAGTTTTCCTAATATTTCAATTATTTTTAAGCCATAGTTTTCCTGGTATATTTCGATTATTTTGAGCCATCTTATGCCGAGATTAGGCAAATATTGTTAAAATTATAGATAAACAATCTTTAGCAAGTATTTGACGAAATCAATCGACAGGCTGATAACTTTGGATGTGCAGTGACAAAAAAACTGTAGAATTTTTTTTTTAACTTTTAACACAAGGTTTCTGAGGCTTTTGGATACATAAATCTGCCCAGAATTAGCAATGTACCTCTTATAGGAATGAAACGTCATTATAACGGGTCTCACTAAATGGCCTGTATCAGGTAACTCTTCATTAAAGTTTATTCTCTAGAGTTTCACTTTAGATATAGTATTGATATACGTAACCTTGGAAACGAGGTTTCCATGTTTCCTACCCAAAACATTGTTCGAAAACTTGTTTATTAAAGCATGCCATTATTTAATTAGTTATCTGTTATCGGATACTGGGACGATGAACCTTGTTCTTAGCCAATGGTTGAACAATAATTAACTACTGAACTAAAAGCTGACCAATTGGTTTCGAATATAAATTATCTTATGATATTGTATAACCATAACTTTTACCGCCCACTCTCTCTTTGTCTTTGATGAGATATTTGTACAACAGCTTCGAACATTTTCCGTGGTAGAAAATCATTAATAGTTTCAAATTAAGTTTGAAAATTGAATTTACTTTACCATCCACACATAAACATATTTGCATTATTTCAACGCGTTATGTATGCTACCGGTGACAGCGTATTAAATATCATTATACACGGTGGGACGTGAATACACGTTAACCTTCTGACTTTGGTGGCTAAAATGTAAAATAGATTATTTTGAACTGACTACTATCAAACATCTTGGCCAGTATTTTCTTGCATATAGTTTCATATGTCAGATTTCATTATTAAATTAAATGCTACATTTTTCAATAGCGTGTTGCATCAAGTTTATAAGTTTGGCATATTTGTACTGTTACTATTGTTACAGTTTATCAAAATTATACGATGAATGACACAGAATTTTTATTGTTAGTAACTTGATTGTTCAACCAAAATCAGCTACTGTTCTGTGTCCATCGCAGGGATCGAACCTCGATATTTAACACTACAAAATTTCAAAGTTACCACTAAGCCATCACGAGGTATTTACCAGCTGTCCCTAATTTAGTAGTGTAAGACTAGAGGGAAGGCAAATAGTCATCACCACCCACCACTCTTGGGCTACTCTTTTACCAACGAATAGTGTGATTGACCTTCACTTTATAACGCCCCCACGGCTGAAAGGGCGAGCACATTTGGTGGGACGGGAAATCGAACCCTCGTCCCTCAGATTGCGAGTCAAGCGCCATGCCGGGCCACCGGTGAGTGAACGAGACTCGTATAATATTTTATTTTAAAAAAATCCTGTAATAAATAATGGAGTATAATGCAAATAACCCATTTATTCAACAAATACTACATGTTTAAACAGAATTCCTGAGAAAATGAGTAACAAGAAAATGAAGTCGTAAACCAAGACTTTCTTAGAAATACGACTGAGCTCAAACCGATTTTAAGTAGTTATGTAATTTGTAGAAATAAACATATGGGCTTAATGTACTTTTACCATCGTTCGTTAGTTTTAACTGCTCTTACTTGTAGTAACGGACCTAGGCTAAGCTAAAATTAGATTATAAGACTTTTCTTTGAAGTTTAAGTCACCTAATCCAACGTCGCGCTTTCGTACGACTGGATTAAAGCAGTCTAATTGGTGCATTCAGTCATTACGTCATAAAATTGGACAAACATGACCTAGTTTTTCATCTGAAACATCTCAAAAGTGTTTCATCGACAGTTAGCGTGTACTTCGTTTTCATTAGCTTCAGACTGCTTCACTTAATGTCACCATCCCGATAAATCAGTCTGCAGTTTGTTTGTTTAGAACTTTCGTACAAAGCTAGAGGGAACGCATTAGTCAATAGCACACATCGCCTATTCTTTAACTACCCCCTTTTTCCGAACAAATAGTGGGGTTTTGACCGTCAAGTTTATAGAGTAGTCACGGCCACAAAATGCGCGCGTCTTTGAAGCAATGGGACGCGAATCATGAAATCTCGGTGTCACAGTACGTGGAAATCCGGCCTCAGTTAGTCGCCACTGCTGAATTTAATATTTGTGCGTTTTGAAATAGACGTAGTATTTTACGTTTACCAAGATACACTGTAAAATGTTCTTATTACAATAAACTGAGCAGTAGATAACTAACATCAAGTAATGTTAGTTGGATAGAACGCGAAATTTTATAACATCAAGTAATGTTAGTTGGATACGCGTTCCTCTTTTATAACATCATATCCAACTAACATTACACGTGTTCCTCTTTTATAACATCATATCCAACTAACATTACTCGCGTTCCTCTTTTATAACATCATATCCAACTAACATTACTCGCGTTCCTCTTTTATAACATAATATTCAACTAACATTACACGTGTTCCTATTTTATAACATCATATCCAACTAACATTACTCGCGTTCCTCTTTTATAACATCATATCCAACTAACATTACACGTGTTCCTCTTTTATAACATCATATCCAACTAACATCACTCGTGTTCCTCAACATGATAAAGCACATTTTTTGTAGCAAATTTATTTATGTTCAAGTTAAAGATGTCATCATATCATGGTATATATATATATACAGGTGCGTAAACGATATAAAGATATTTTAACCACTTTGTTTACGGCCCAAAGAAATTTATAGGCGCTGCATGTTTATCATGTATATACGCACGCGAGAACGTGAGACCCCAGAAATAGCTAACTCAGACACTGTTCAGAGAAATATGAGTCAGAATTATTTACGCTTTGGGAGTTGGCTATAAATTATTTTTACATCTTTATCTGAGCGTCCACAACGTGGTTCAGCTGTTAGTCCTAGGACTTATAGTCTTAAATATCGGGTTTTGATACCCGCGGTGGGCAAAACCTGATAGCCCATTGCGTAGCTTTGCACTTGCAACACTTACAACAAATAGAACTAAAAGTCATTCCGGCAGCATTTATTTGTGTACACAATAACTGCGTATCTGCTATCCACAAATTTAGCGAAAAACTATAGCTACACTGTTCTTCAAAGATGCCAGTTTCATAATGTTCGTCTTGCGAAACGTATTTACTTTAAAGAAAACAAAATATTTTTAAGGTCTTTAATTTGAAAAAAAAAAATAGTTTGGAATAGCATTTAAACTCTTTATATGTATTTTCTGTACTGAGTGTTCTCTTAGGTGGGTAAAATTCGTCTGGAAATTCGCAGTTAAAATCTTTTGAAGATCCACCTCGTGGTGAAAAGCAACACTGTGTCACCACATGGTCTTAATCCTTACCATTTGTAATTGATTCATGTCAAATTAACAAAAAAGTTCACTTCAACATCTTAATCTATTTCACATCATAATATATGTTGTCCATACAATTTGATAATATAAATAACTGTGTTTGTCGTGTCTCAGCTGGCCTGATGATCCTTGGCATTATGGGAAAGGTCTCGTGGATACTCGATAGAGCAGATATAACGAGTTTGGCGTATTGTTACACGTTTTTCTTGACTTTCACTCGTGAGGTTTTAGAATCTCCTTGGAAGCGTCAGACGACGAGCAACGTTATTCTTTGAGAGTGGTCCTCTATACGATATCATGGAAATGAAAGTTTAAGAGTACAATTCATCAACCGTTTTTAATTTATTTTTTCTTTCATTATTCCGCCCGGCTTTGTCATATGGAAGGAGGAAAAAACACGCGAGGCGATAATAAACCTCCCATACTTTTTCAACCCCCTGTCAGAAAATTTAAGTAGCAGGGCTCTGGATTTCGAAGCTGTCGAATCAGTTTCTACTTCTTGCGATACCACAAAATATTCTCCGCACTTTAAACTGTGGTTGAGTTATAAGAGTGACAGCCAGTCCCATAGCGTGAATGGTGGGTAGTAGATTGTTGACGATTGGCTGCCTTTCCCCAGACCAAAAGCTCAAAAAGTAGGGACGGTAGCAGATAGTTTTAGTAGCTTTGCTATAAATACAATATAATCTGTTATATCCCCAATATTATTATCTGTTATATCCCCCATAATATTATCGCACACAAGTCATTTCCAGTTTTTTCTAAAGCAGTTAGGTAAGATAATAGATATAATCTTTCACACAATAATTATAATTTTTGGTCTAATTTTTGATATTCAACTGTTCAAGTCTGACTTGTATATTATTTTCAATTATATCAATGTTTTCAACAAAGTGACGTTAATTATATTTCATCTGATTGATTAAGACACAAGAAAAAATAAAATGAAAATGCACGTTATTGTATGAACTTCATCCTAACGAAACTGTTCATGCTTATTAATTACTCTTAGAACCGGAGATTCGTCCATCTGAAACCGGAAATTACAATAAACTTTAAATGTAAAGTGGGACAATGAATAAGTTGGTGTTCATTGTTGTTCCATAGTAAAGTCGTACAAAGTCTTTTATAACAACACGTAAAAATTAACTAAACACATTTCGACGTTATAGGACTTGTCACTTCTCAAAAGCCATGCCGTTTGCAGGCTCCTCCTTAGCTGAAACTCCCTGATAACTGGTAGGGTTTATATAGAACTTTTACTTCAAGTGGCATAGTCGTTGTGACAGGAGTAGGTGTTAGATGAAACCCCCTGATAACTGGTAGGGTTTATATAGAACTTTTACTTCAAGTGACATAGTCGTTGTGACAGGAGTAGGTGTTAGATGAAACCCCCTGGCACTAGTTGTGATAACTAATAGAACTTTCTCACCGTAAGATAGCAATCTTTAAATCCACATTTCTTTATGCTGTGTCAAACTCTGCACGTGCTGTTTTCAAGCCGGGCCTTATTTAGAAAAAGGGTTTTAATAGAAAACCGTTTATCATATATACACGACTGAAGTATTTCCTTATCTTTCTTCCTTTCTTACCAGGAAACAAGTGAAATGTCATTAATGTTTCCTGTTTCGTCTTGTGTTTCTCCTCATAAGGCAGGTGAAACGACGTTAACGTTTCCTGTATCGTCTTGTGTTTCTCCTCATAAGGCAGGTGAAACGACGTTAACGTTTCCTGTTTTGTCTTGTGTTTCTCCTCATAATGCAGGTGAAACGACGTTAACTTTTTCTGTTTCGTCTTGTGTTTCTCAGAAAAAGTTAACGTCGTTTCACCTGCCTTATGAGGAGAAACACAAGACGAAACAGGAAACGTTAACGTCGTTTCACCTGCCTTATGAGGAAAACACAAGACGATACAGAAAACGTTAACGTCACGTCACCTGCCTTATGAGGTATCGTCTTGTGTTTCTCCTCATAAGGCAGATGACGTGACGTTAACGTTTCCTGTTTCGTCTTGTGTTTCTCCCCATAAGACAGGTGAAACGACGTTAACGTTTCCTGTTTCGTCTTGTGTTTCTCCTCATAATGCAGGTGAAGTGACGTTAACGTTTCCTGTTTCGTCTTGTGTTTCTCCTCATAAGGCAGGTGACGTGACGTTAACGTTTCCTGTATCGTCTTGTGTTTCTCCTCATAAGGCAGTAGTTTAATGGATGTTTCACAGTATTTGAAAAAAAAGTATTGTTAAATAAATTTTTCGTGGAAAAACAAAGAAGCAAACACGTATTGTTAAATGGTTTGCTGATTTAGAAATATATTTATTTACTACTTCTAAAAGCCTCCCCTAAGCTAGCTCAGCAGTAAGACTGAAGGCTTATAACGCTTAAAACCGGGTTTTGATACTCACGGTGGGCACAGCACAAATAGCTCATTGTGTAGCTTTGCGCTTAACAACAAACAAATAAAACTTTCTAACGCTAGGCCTAAAATAAATATTTCCCTGAAGTTAAAATCTAAATTCGTAAGAACGCATAATTTATGAGTATTCATTTCTTCTAGATACATTTGTATTAATTAAGAACTATATTTTATAATTATCTTTGCCTGCTTGTGAAAAAACTATTATCAGACTGATGCACAAGGGGGCGCTATTGTGATTCTAATCTCGCCTCAGCATCTGAAATCGGTTACAAAACATATCGATTCATCTTACTTTTGTATTTGGTGAAACTTTTTAGCATATTATGAAAATATTAAATAAGATTTAGAATATATAAACCGTTTTTAGAATAACAAAAAGAATGCTTTTGTTTACTCTGTAACTTGTGCTTAACCGAGATGTATCTGCCTAGTTTTGTTCCATCAGTATGACGGATTTTTTTTTCAAACTTCTCATGCAAAGCTACAAAAAAAGGGGCTATCTCCCCATAACCGTTCTTAATTTTGAGCTGATAAACTAGTTGGAAGGCAGTTAGTCATCAGCACCCTGTATGGCATGGCTTGGTGGTTATGGCACTCAACTCCCAATCTGCGGGTCATAAGTTCGAATCCCGTAACCGAGCATACTTGTCCATTCAGGCTTGTGGGCCTTATAAGGTTACGATCAATTCCACTATTCGTTGGTAAAAGAATAGCCAAAGTTAGGGGCGGCTACCACAAACAGCTTTCCAGTAGATTTTCGCGAATTTCAACAAACAACAGCACCCGCCGCTAACTTGTCCAACGGAACAGTGGGACTTGACCGTCTGCTCTTATAACGAACCCACAATCCCATATTTTGGAGAGCGTTTTCACAGCCACAGGACCGGGAACCACGAACCTTCCGATTCACAATCTGAATACGCTAATCACTAGGACACACCCGGTAAAAACAAAAAGATGGTAAATTATGTTGAATTATTCATTCGATTTTGAATAATTTCAATGAATATTTGCATCAGTCGCTCAAAAAAAGTGCGTTTATTGCCCTTTTTGATTAAATGAAAGAACCTACACACCTTAAATTTGTAGTACAGTTAACGGTCCATATGAAAAAGAATTAAATTACACTTTTTGTATTAAATGAAAGAACCTACACACTTTAACTTTGTAGTACATTTAACGGTCCATATGAAAAAGAATTAAATTACACTTTTTGTATTAAATGAAAGAACCTACACACCTTAACTTTGTAGTACATTTAACGGTCCATATGAAAAAGAATCAAACAAAAGATATAAAAACATGCATCTAAAAGGCGGTAGGGATGTTTACATATCAATTACCAGCTGGTGCTGCTTCTGACGTCATCTCTAGAAACAATCATATTAATAATCAAGCCACAAAGTGCCACTGCTTAGTCAAAAGAAAAAAAAAGAAGCAAAGACATCAACAACTTTTTATATTCTTCTGTTTGAAACTATTAACGGTTGTACTTCTAAAGGGTGTGTAAGTTGTTCTATTTGTCTTCTGGAAAGGGATTTCCTAGAAGCAAAATGTCAATGTAGCTAGATGAATTTAAGGTGTTTTCACTGAACACGCCAAATTAAGTCTCTCTTTATAATTGTGTTAAAGGTATATTGCGTTTTATATGTAAGCTTAATTTCATTAACAGTATTGGTTAGAATATGTAATATAAATATATATACATATTTTATTCATTTATCATATTCTTTATTATTTTATTTTTTTTATACTCGTGAGAATATTTTTGCAAAAACAATCCTCAAAACGGGTTGAAAAAAATAGGGTTAACCTAAGTCTCCTATGCTGGCCGAGCCCGGTAAGATATTAAAAGATTTACGGCCGAAAATGTCGCTAATAGCACGTAAGTATTTGTTTGTTGAATTTCATGAAAACCTACTAGATGGTCATCTGCGTTAGATGTCCTTAGTTTTGAAGTAATAGATTAGAGGAAAGGCAGCTAGTCAATACCACTCGCCACCAACTCTTGGGCTACTCTTTTACCAACAAATAATGGGATTCATTGTAACATTATAACGACCCAACGGCTGAAAAGGCGAGTATGTTCGAGTGCCCTAAGCACTAGGCCATCCATGCAGTATGTAAGTGACAAACCAATGTAACCTTATAAGTTTGAATTTTTGTGTTTAGTTTCGTTAAGCCTCGTTAAATTAGCTGTATTGTTATTATTATTTAAATTTCTGACCTACGAAGGTAATTTACTTTCATAGGAAGTTAATGCTAATTGCTTAAGAGCATGGAAGACTATCTTTATACAGTAAACATAATCGGGAATTCAGGTATATTCTCTTCTACTCCCTTAGTTAATGTGTAACATATTCGATGAATTTGTTTTTCTCTCAGTTCAGTTTGGGCGCAGGAAGTTGATCAAATAAGCACATCGAACTTTTCCTGATCCTAGGTCTGCCCTGGAATTGGATTAACTAATTAGCAATTAACAGTGTTTTCTTGCAGGAAAGAAAGCTCATGACGTCCTAATATAAAAGGCTGTCTTTTCTGTCGGGGAATCAAGGAATAGCCTAGAGCTTTCCGCCCTTACACTTGAGTAATAGGAGACAAAGGTCATGTCGTTGAGGAGTGGCGAGTCAACCTGATTTTATAAGATGCTTTTATGTTTTGTTTAAAAGCCAGGTTCTCACTTTTTTTGCAAAGTTTTCCTTATTCAAATAAGGGACTTCGCTGAGATTTTTATTAGAATTTGTTTTTTTGGTTTAGAACGTTGAATATAAAGTAACTTTAACAATATTTTCGCATTAGTTTCCTTGCTTTAACTCGCAGTTTGAGATTTTGCTTTTTTATATTTTATCTTTGGGTTTTACATAAATATTTCAGTGTCATACTTCAAGTTACAGTGATATAACACACTGGGCTGGTGAATAAAGCTAATAAAGGCTTAATTTTTCTTCTTTCTCTTGTCACAGACGCACTTGCTCCCTTTTTTTGTTCATAAAGAATGTGGGGAACTTTCTGCATTTATTCTCTTTCTCTCAGACAAATTAAAACTCAGTCAGAGTCGAAAAGTTAATTAGACGTAAAATCCTAATTGACTACTCTGAGGGATATTCGTGTATCGGGAAATACCAGCTTTTTTTTGTAAGTGATCTTATTTAATTGAAAATATGTAAATTGATAATATTATGCAAACAAAATTTCTTTGTGATGAGAAAAAATATGATAACACACCAAAATACTCTGTATTCTTTGCTAATTAGGTAGGTCTCAGCTTGAAATCCCAGGCTTAAAGACTATTGATTTGTGTCGTACACCATGTCTTTACTACTCCCTTAATTAATATTAGGGTTACTGGAAAGTAATGCCATTTTTTCCCTTATACACTAAACGATCTTTTTAAAGGTAAATATTTAGTTTTAAATACTTACTTAATTAATCCCCATTATTATTAATGATAATGGGGAATAATTACAATTCCCAGTTGATAGAAGAAAGCTTCCTTTGAGACAATGAATTATACGAAAGTAGTTTTGATACCATCAATACTTCTGAAGGTTTTATTGCTGAGAAAGTGATGCATAGATCTGAATAAATGGTAATCAGGAGAGTATGGTGGGTGAGGCAGGACTTCCCAATTCAAATCTCTGATCTTGTTCTGAGTCATTCTTGAAGAACGTCGTCTCGCGTTGTCATGCTGCCCAATGACCCCTTTTCTGTGCTGGACATTTTTCAATGAGATCCAACTGTTGACAATAAAGTTGTCCTGTTATAGTCTGATTCAGTTTCAATAACTCAAAGTGAATTATGCCGACTCTTTCTCACCAAACGGACAACAAGACATTCTGCGAGTGTAGCCCTGGCTTGGCTATCGGAATTCGGTTCAGGCCAGGGCTAAGCCAATGATTCTTGTGTTTGGTGTTTACATAAAGAACCCATTTCTCATCTCCTGTTTAACAATCCGTTAAAGAAATGGTTCTTTCTCATGTCTGGTTATCAATGAATTACAAATTGTTATGCGCTGGACTTTATTGTCACCCGACATTTTGTGTGAAACTCAAACTCCTTGTCTATTGACCTTCCCGATCTGTTTAACTGACAACTGTTGGATGGTTTTTGACAGGAGTCTGATTCAACCTCTGACCTCAGGAGATCGTTCTCCAATTCTACTGGTCTTCCTCAACGATGGCAATCTGAGATATCAAAGTTACCTGACTTAAAATTTCTGAACCACCACTTGCATTTGTGGACACAAATCATCTTTATAAACCTACAAATGTGTTTGGTTGCCTTGTTCCCTTTACGAAACTCATAGAGCATGCAATGTCGAATGTGATTCCTGTTAGAAATGTGGTCAGTTATTTTTTCTGATTAGAGGAAAACTAATTTTGTTAACAAAAAAATTGATGAACAAGAAGGGTTCTTTTGCATGTTAAATCATACTTACCTGAAAAGAAATGAAAGAATATAATTAGAAACGTTTGAATTTAAGGTAACAAAAACGACATTAGTTTCTGGTATCTCTAATATATAAGCTTAGCTTAGAGAAGATAATATCAAATTTACATATAAAAATAATCAAAATATTGTTTATTCTGTTGTTCGCTAAGCTAATTATCAAACAAAATATTTCTCGATTGAGAAAGATGAGAATAAAATAATAATAAGCTTATATCAGAAAGTTTAGAGATTTTGAAGATAATGTCATTAAAGCTCATTTTCGCAAGTAAAATTAATTTAATAATTTTCTTGTCGAACATAGTGCTAACACTCAAATTGTGCCTTTTGTCTTCCATAATAAGATGATTATAAATCTCAAAGGCGAGACAGAAAAAATAAACATTTATTTTATAAGACATATGAGAAACTTTATATCAAGCTATTTGGTCGTCAAGAAATTAATGTCGCTAATTTTAGATGAAAAACCCGAACAGCTAATATATCAAAACAAAACATTTATTAAATGAAATAGTCTCCATTGTTATC
>NW_013666059.1:448255-460874 GCF_000517525.1 Limulus polyphemus
GAAATTAAAAACAATCAAACAATCTCTGAAACAACAAGTTGTTTCTTAGAAAAAAAAAAAAACGATGTACCAGAAAGATCGATTTAATTTTGACATTAAATATTTATGAAGTATTGATAACTACACGTGAATCATTTTATATTTATGAAGTATTGACAACTACACGTGAATCATTTTATATTTATGAAGTATTGACAACTACACGTGAATCATTTTAATTTTGACATTAAAAAAATAATGTGGTACAAACGCATGCAAGTAACATTGCGTTAATCTTGTCGCTTTTGGTTATTGTGCTTTAAATACGTAAAACGAAACTGACGTTAAAGTTAATCTAATATAAACAAATTCATGAAACGTGTATGGCCTTAATGTTAACTTCAAAAGTTAGGTTATAGCAGATACAAACTTGGAGAGTTACTTTGATGTGACGTCAATGGTTAATCTGCTATAAATAAATACGTGGCGGAATCGTTCATGTTAACATGTTCGTATAATGCATATTTCTCACCTTAGGTTAACAAATGTTGTATTTGAAGACTTTTATTTTTATTTATTGTCTAAATTTTTTGTATAAATGTATTTAATTATTGTTTATACTTAGCATAAAAATTTCAGAAAGCTCTCTGAAATTCAGGATATAAATACATATATACTACACACTGTTTCAATAAAGGAATACCAGCAACAAATTTAGTCTCACAGAACGAGAAGACAAATACAAATAGAATATTCAGGACTAGAATATTGGAGCAGTGATGATTTAATTAAACGACCATAGAATACAATATTTTGATCTTTTGACTAGAATATTGGAGCAGTGATGGTTTAAATAAACGACCATAGAATACAATATTTTGATCTTTTGACTAGAATATTGGAGCAGTGATGGTTTAATTAAACGACCATAGAATACAATATTTTGATCCTTTGACTACAATATTGGAGCAGTGATGGTTTAGATAAACGACCATAGAATACAATATTTTGATCTTTTGACTAGAATATTGGAGCAGTGATGGTTTAATTAAACGACCATAGAATACAATATTTTGATCTTTTGACTAGTATATTGGAGCAGTGATGGTTTAATTAAACGACCATAGCATACAATATTTTGATCTTTTGACTACAATATTGGAGCAGTTATCGCGTAACTAAACGACCATGGATTCTACGTTACAATATTTGATTTTCGTTCGATTTGTTTGTTTTGCATTTCGTGCAAAGCTACACGAGAGCTATCTGCGCTAGCCGTCCCTAATTTAGCAGTGTAAGACTAAAGAGAAGGCAGATAGTCATCACCACCCACCGCCAACTCTTGGGCTACTCTTTTACCAACGAATAGTGGGATTGACCGTCATAATATATCCCCACCACGGCTGAAAGGGCGAGCATGTTTGGTGTGACGGGGATTCGAACCTGCGACCCGCAGATTGCGAGTCGAGTGCCCTAACCACCTGGCCATGCCGGGGCTCTTTTCGTTCGACATTTCGGGGTTATTATTTCATCGAAAAAGACAGTTGAACTGAGTATTTGGAAATGGTGGATCTGGAATAAATTAATCGAGCTTCCTCGAGTTAATGATAATTTATTTATGTAAGTTTGTAACAAGAAAAACTAAATATTTATGTTCTTGAGACTTTGCGAAAATTAGTTCATTCTATTAATTTCAGATCGGTATTAAATATTAAATATTAACGCCTATAAGGAAGGTGGAAACCGAACAGTTTATTTTGTATAAAATAAAATATCTGAAATAATTAAAAATTGATTTGTTCCATAACGTTCATGGGTTTTCTTTGATGGTCAGCCTCAACTTTCTACCTGATATACAGTAATTAACGACTTTTACTAAATCAGAGTAGACGTAAAGGTTTGTTTGTTTGTTTTTATGCAAAGCTTCTCGAGGGCAATCTGCACTAGTCGTTTCTTAGTTGGAAGTGGTAGGCTAATGTGAAGGCAGCTAGTCAACACCATCCGCCGCCAATCCTTGGGCTACTCTTTACCAACGAATAGAGGGATTGACCGTCACATTATGGCTGAAATGGCGAGCATAATCGGTAGCAAGATTCGATCCCGCGATAGACAGATTGCTAGTCGAATATCTTAAACCGCCAGATCATGCCAGACTGTAAACGTAAAGGTCAAAGTTTAAGTTTGATTCCTAGATCAGTATGGAGTGAACACTGGTCCATTTCCAGTAAAATAAGATAGATGTGTATCAATGTTTGATTTTTTTAAGTTCAAAGCTATAGAATAGGCCATCGGCATTATTTTAATCGCGAGTAATCGAACCCCGGATTTTAGCGTTCTAGCGCAAAAATTGTCATAGTCGATGTGTAACTAGGATGTGAGGCAGCTCCGTAAACCTGATCTGGAACAGATATCATTAACTAACGTTCGGTTACCTTTTTCTTTATCAGAACACGGGGAAATAACAAGTGTAAGGACGATGTTGATTGACTTGGCCGTGATTTGGATATGTAGCAACAACTCGCTCGAAAAACTCGGAGCAATAGACTCTTTTAACCAATAGAAAACAGTTCGCTGTAGGGTAACATAAGCATTGAGACTGCTACTAAAAATAGATCCAAGGATTGCCGTCTACGGATGTTATAGATCAGTTCTTCATCAGTTTCTCTTGTTACAACCACTTGAGTCGATGATTCAAAGTTTAATAGCCTTCGAGGGAATACACGTAAAATCCAAATATATATATACAATGATGACCCAGTTCTGGACTGGAATTCATTAGGTCATAAAAACACATATAATGAAACAATATTACAATTCCACACAAAAACAAAAGTTGTACCTATCTCTGCAGTTCCTAATATTACTATATCATGCCATATAATAAATTAATACCACCTGACTTTATACTGACTATAAGTATAGCAACTAAACTGATCATCTGATCCAACAGAAATTAACGGCATCACCTGGCTCCGCAGTAACTAATAATGTTATCTGGCCTCACACAAATTGACATTATCATTTAACAACGTATTAATTAATATATTTGACCCCAAAATACTAACATTACCATCTGACCCGCAATAACTAACGACGTTACTTTACTCCACAGTAAGTAACCTTATCATCTGGCCCACAATAACTTACGACGTTATCTTAATACACAGTAAGTAACCTTATCATCTGACCCACAATAACTTATCTTAATCCACAGTAAGTAACCTTATCATCTGACCCACAATAACTTATCTTAATCTACAGTAAGTAACATTATCATCTGACCCACAATAACTTACGACGTTATCTTAATCTACAGTAAGTAACCTTATCATCTGACCCACAATAACTTACGACGTTATCTTAATCTACAGTAAGTAACATTATCATCTGACCCACAATAACTAACGACGTTATCTTAATACACAGTAAGTAACATTATCATCTGAGCCACAAAACTAACGACGTTATCTTACTTCACGGTAAGTAACTTTATTATCTGACCCACAATAACTAACGACGTTATCTTACTTCACAGTAAGTAGCATTATCATATGACCCACAATAACTAACGACGTTATCTTACTTCACAGTAAGTAACATTATCATCTGGCCCACAATAACTAACGACGTTATCTTACTTCACAGTAAGTAACTTTATCATCTGACCCACAATAACTAACGACGTTATCTTACTTCACAGTAAGTAACTCTATCATCTGACCCACAATAACTAACGACGTTATCTTACTTCACAGTAAGTAACTTTATCATCTGACCCACAATAACTAACGACGTTATCTTACTTCATAGTAAGTAACATTATCATATGACCCACAATAACTAACGACGTTATCTTAATACACAGTAAGTAACATTATCATCTGACCCACAATAACTAACGACGTTATCTTAATCTAAAGTAAGTAACATTATCATCTGACCCACAATAACTAACGACGTTATCTTACTTCACAGTAAGTAACATTATCATCTGAGCCACAGTAACTAACGACATGATTTAATCTTAACATCTAACTTCATAGTACCTAACCACCTAACAACACTGACTCACCTCACAGTATCCAATCTTAACATCTAACTCACAGTACCTAACCACCTAACAGCACTGGCTCACACCACAATATCCAATCTTAACAACTAACTTTACAGTACCTAACCACCTAACAACACTGGCTCACACCACAGTATCCAATCTTAACATCTAACTTTACAGTACCTAACCACCTAACAACACTGGCTCACAGCCACAATATCCAACCTTAACATCTAACTTCAAACTAAGGATGTTGTTTCACCTACCAGTAACTAGTACTATCATATTACCCAGTAGTAACAAACATTGTTATCTGATCCAACTACAGTAAATAACGTTATTATCTGACTGCCTGTAGCTGTTTCCGTCCGCACTGTAGCTAATAATATCGCCTGGCCCTTCAATAACGGCATCATTTGTCTACTGAATAACAGGGATTCGTTACCACGTGCTTAGCCGTATCATGTCTCATTATTTATTTCGAGTTTCGTAGCGTCACAATAACAACAGGGTAAACTGACTGCAGTGAAAACACATGAGCGTCACTTCACTTAATGTGAGTCTAGAATGATTGTAGCTGTATAGCAATAGATTGATACCTGTATCCACGTAGTAACAGTACAGGTTAATGTGAGTCCAGGAAGATTTGTAGTTGCATAGATACCTGTATCCACGTAGTAACAGTACAGGTTAATGTGAGTCCACAAAGATTGTAGCTGCATAGATACCTGTATCCACGTAGTAACAGTACAGGTTAATGTGAGTCCACAAAGATTGTAGCTGCATAGATACCTGTATCCACGCAGTAACAGTACAGGTTAATTGAGTCCAGGAAGATTTGTAGTTGCATAGATACCTTTATCCACGTAGTAACAGTACAGGTTAATGTGAGTCCAGGAAGATTGTAGCTGCATAGATACCTGTATCCACGTAGTAACAGTACAGGTTAATGTGAGTCCAGGAAGATTTGTAGTTGCATAGATACCTGTATCTACATAGTAACAGTACAAGTTAATACGAGTCCAGGAAGATTTGTAGTTGCATAGATACCTGTATCCACGTAGTAACAGTACAGGTTAATATGAGTCTAGGAAGATTGTAGCTGCATAGATATCTGTATCTACATAGTAACAGTACAGGTTAATGTGAGTCCAGGAAGATTGTAGCTGCATAGGTTTCTGTATCTACATAGTAACAGTGTAGGTTAATGTGAGTTCAGGAAGATTTGTAATTGCATAGATACCTATACCCACGTAGTAACAGTACAGGTTAATTTGAGTCCAGGAAGATTTGTAGTAGCATAGATACCTGTATTTACATAGTAACAGTGTATGTTAATGTGAGTTCAGGAAGATTGTAGCTGCATAGATACCTGTATCTACATAGTAACAGTGTATGTTAATGTGAGTTCAGGAAGATTGTAGCTGCATAGATACCTGTATCTACATAGTAACAGTGTATGTTAATGTGAGTTCAGGAAGATTGTAGCTGCATAGACACCTGTATCTACATGGTAACAGTGCGAATATAGAGCTATTGTTTTTTTCTTATAGGTACAGTAACAGTTATGTAAAAGCTGAAGATACTAACAATACTTCCTCTTGAGAGAGACACGAATTTGCAACTACCTGTAGTACTATACTAGAAATTCTTCTTCAAACTGATATTGTTAATTCTGATGAAATTCGAATTGATAGTCCTTAACCTTCTTTGACTTTAAATAGTACATATTTACTTTGTTTATATAGATCGAAAAATGGCCCTACCACCGGTGGCTCAGAGGCTTGTAACGCTAAATTTTGGGGTTAGATTCATATGGCGAGCAGAGCACAGAAGATAGCCTATTGGGCATCTATGTGCCTAGTAAGAAACAATAACAACCCAAATAATCACTACTTATAAAATTGACTCATAATTTGATTTCTATGTACATTCCGGTTTCACCAACAGTTTCAGTTTTTCTCATTTTTAAAGTTCATGAGCGCAAAAAATAACAATATATGAAAATGCTGGTGTTCTCTATAGTTAGTTATAAAAGCTTTGATTAAGTCGTTTTGATTAGTAGTAGTAAACACAGAGGCTGTGCGGTATTCTGCATCGCTCTGGTTTCGTAGTTGTACATGTGTTCTGAACTTGCGTAGCTTTACGCTTAACAAGAAACAAATCTACCTTTGAATTATGAAATACAACTCCATTAAGATACGTTGTTCTTTGTCGCCCTCTAGTGGTAAATAATTATAAAAGGAATGTAATACAATAAGGACATATAAATAACGGTATCTTTACAAACTTGTAAGAAAATCGATGTAACTGTAGCATCCCAGATAGATCATTTTTGCATCTCATATGACATCAAAATAGCTGCAAATTATCAGGTCTCTCGTCGCATTAAAAAAAAAACAACAACAAACGAACAGGCTATCTCTGAAGATTGATTGAATATTTGATTTTGGAGTCATTGGTTAGGTGAATAAATAATGGAAGAAAATTAACCACCATTATGTCGAAACAAGACTGATCGGGTTGGCTCAAATTTGACTAAGTAATACACCGTTCTCCAGCTTTGTGAAGTATTTTGTACCTTCAGATTTTGACCAGTCCCACGGTTGGTCACTAGTAAGTTTACAGATTCAAAATGCTAAAATCCGAGGCCGATTATGTAGCCTTGCGCTGAAAAATACACACACACACAGAGAGAAAGAATTTTGACTCAATATTCACATTGAAACCAAAACACATTTCACCCGTTAGTGATGTAGTAACGTTTCTACAACGGTCAATATGGATAGTCCATTTGCTGTGCACATTGTAACGTAACTAGCGCAAAAGTAAGGCGTTCGCCAAGAGGAAAATACTACGGAAAATATCCAAGAATCTGATTGACATATACTAGAAGGGTCGTTTCGTTTGTTCTGTCGAGCAACAAAAGTCAATTCATTACAAACGAAAAGTAAGGGCATTATTATCTCTGGGCCTGGCATGGCCTGGTGATTAGGGCGCTCGACTCGCAATCCGCAGATTCGAAATCTCGTCACCGAATATGCTCGTCCTTTCAGCCGTAGGAGCGTTATCATGTGATGGTCAATTTCACTATTCGTTGGGAAAAGAGTAGCCCAAGAGTTGGCGGTGGGTGATGTTGACTAATTGCCTTCGTTCTAGTTTATCACTGCTAAATTAGGGACGACTAGCACAGATAGCTTTCGTGTAGCTTTACACGAAATTCAAACGAAACAAACAAACCTTTATCTGGTGGTCCAAAGTAATGAAGTTAAGATTTTACTTTGTTTCTTACTTGTGGGCATGCATATCCACGTGTTTCTGTGTGTATGTCTGTTTTATTCAAGTATTTAATCTCGATATCTCTCATTCGAACAAGATTTTCATGCCTAACTTTAATTTCGTTCTGTTGCCATCTGCATCAAAGCAAGTGTCAATTCTCCACTACTAACCTTCAAAACTTCGTTCTGAATTGTAATCACCTTTCCCTTACTTATATCTTTAACATATTTAAAACTTCGTGTACCTGCAGGATAAATTAATCATAAGAAAATACAGGTTGTATATTAAATCGTGCTTTAGTTCAATGTATGGGACTCAATAGCTCAATGGTAAACTTGAGGTCTTATGACGCTAAAATATGGGGTTCGATACTCACGCCGGGTAGGCGTGGATAGCTTATTGTGTAGCCTCGCGTTTAGAAACAAACAAAATGGAAAAAGTATCAATTCTGTCACCTGACTTAAGTATTTCTTGCATGCCAACTAATGTCGATATTTTATGAAAATGAACCAGCTACTTTTTTGTTCGTTTGTGCGAGTAAGCGTTATTAAAAATGAACTGTATTCTATAGCACTTACATCAAAATCATCATTTTGCGCAACAACTGGTATAACTAAATCGTATAAAAACAGCTTGGTCAGTATTGTCATTTTGTGCTACAGTTAATATAAATAAATCGAATAATAAACAACTTGGTCAACATTATCATTTTGTGCCACAGTCGACGTGACAATATACGTTCCAAAAATTTTCGTCTACTGTGTGGTTATTAGTACCTGAAGATGGACTCTTTGAGTCCGTATGATCATTCATTAATTAAGGGGTTAGAACCCTAAATTAATGATATAAAATAGTCCATGAAATTGTTAGAGATTAGAGAAAGATCCGATGGAAATCAAAGTGTAGTTGAATGTTACGCTCTATCTATTTGCTTGTGGATTTAACAAAATACTTAATTCTTGTCTCAAGTACATAATGCATTTTGTTTTCAGACGTGTGTGTTTGATTTACTTAGAAATAGATGCAATTGTTTATCTATGCGTATTTTTCCAATTAGATTTTATGTACCGATATATTACTAAATAAATAAGTTTTTAAGACAGACACAGATGTAAATTAAGTTGTATATAATTCCAAATCGGCCACTAAAACACACAAACATTAAGATAGAGAGAATCATAATATTGATTATAGAGTCTACACTAAATATTAGACGTTAAATTAAGCTACTTAACCTTCAGTATATTAAATACATGTTACGCAGTGAATCACTACAGAATCAGATGTCTGCCCTTGTCTATGCCTCCCAATGGCTCAGCAGTAAGCCGAGGGCTTATAACACTAACCAGGTGGTTAAGGCGCTCGACTCGCAATCTGAGGGTCGCGGGTTCGAATCCCCGTCACACCAAACATGCTCTCCCTTTCAGCCGTGGGGGCGTTATAATGTGACGGTCAGTCCCACTATTCGTTGGTAAAAGAGTAGCCCAAGAGTTGGCGGTGGGTGGTGATGACTAGCTGCCTTCCCTCTAGTCTTACACTGCTATATTAGGGACGGCTAGCGCAGATAGCTCTCGTGTAGCTTTGCGCGAAATTAAAAAAAAACAAAAAACAAAAACACAGCACAGACAGCCTGTAGAAGCATATATTTTCCTATGTTCGTCTACAATGAACTGTTACTTGAGGAACCTGAAGCAAAGTAGAGAAAGGCGGAAGATTATTCCAACAACTGACTATCTTAAGTCTCACCTTCCAATTCTAGTAACAACGTGATGCTTTTGTAGATGTTATTTTTGTACCGCGAACGTTATAGAAACTCACGTATACCTTTATTATTGGGACAACTGAAATTTCATATCGAGCAAGTACCTTTTTATCACCTGAATGGCAATGCGTAACCATAGAAACAAATCAATAAATGTAAATTCCTTCCATGTCATTCAAGTAATTGCTATGGGTCAATAAAGATACAATGTAGGATTTAATGATGAAAATGTTAAAGTTGTTAGACTGTTTCGAAAACAAAAATAGATATCGTGTGGTTTTCCCATTCACTCAATTAATGCACCTAACAATAGTAAAACTATAAATTCAACTAGCAATAGGAAAATACTATATTATTGTAACGAATAATATCATAACACCGTATTAATGCAACTAACAATAGTGAAACTATAAATGCAACAAGTAATAGGAAAATACTATATTATTGTAACGAATAATATCATAACACCGTATTAATACAACCAACAATAGTGAAAACCATAAATGCAAGTAATAATAGGAAAATACTATATTATTGTAACGAATAATATCATAACACCGTATTAATGCAACTAACAATAGTGAAAACCATTAATGCAACTAGTAATAGGAAAATACTATATTATTGTAACAACTAATATCATAACACCGTATTAATACAACTAATAATAGTAAAACTATAAATGAAACGTAGCTATGTCTTGTGTTTGACTTAGCCTCTTACACAACTCTAAGTATTATAAGAGCTTATGATCTATAATATAATTTTAAAAAGTAAATCTCTCCTTTAGTATCGTAGGTGTTTATTAGTATCTATAGAACCCTATGAGCCCCCCAGTGGCACAGCGGTATGTCTGCGGACTTACAACGGTAGAATTCGGGTTTCGATACCCGTGGTGGGCAGAGCACAGACAGCCCATTGTGTAGCTTTGTGCTTAATTACAAACAAACAAACAGAACCCTCTGATCACGATAAATAAGCACTATTGAATAAACTTAATAAACCAGGTTTGTGACACCTTGACTGTTTATATTAAATGCAATATAAAAATAATTAGTTATCTTTTACGCTAAAATCCGGGGTTTGATTCCCCGCGATGGGCACGAGATTGAATTTATTTTTTACACTCTTGGAACAACAACGAGGCTTAAACGTAATCTATAAAAACTATAAAAGGACACATTTGATGTGGCATGTAATCCTGAAATATTGTTACGCCTGTAATTAGTGACGTAGCCAATACTTACCAATATAATCGATCTATGAAAAATGATTCTATCATTTTAAATTAGACATTTAATAACGTTTTATAATGAAACTTCATTTGTTCTATTATTTATTGATTTCATAACGATCGGTATTTTTACGAATTCCGTTGTTGTTTTACTTTTAGTGCAAAGCTACTCAATGGGCTATTTACGCCCTGTCAATCGTAGAGAATCGAGCCCCTGATTTCAGCGTTGTAGGTCTGTAAAAGTACTGCTGACCCACCGGAGCACAGGAATTCCGGCCGATTAAAGTTATTTCTTTTAGGCCTAAATTTGCCCACCAGTGGCACAGTGGTATGTCTGCGGACTTACATCGCTAGAATCCGGGTTTCGATACCCGTGGTGGGCAGCGCATAGATAGCCCATTGTGTAGCTTTGTGCATAATTACAAACAAAAGAACAAAAATAGGCCTAAATTTGAATAATTATCAAAATAAGTAACATAGAGCAATAAGAATTCCGACAAAGTTGATATTCTGTTGAAACAAATTCTATTGCTGTGTTTTATAAATAAGGTGTTTTAGAATTCGGGTTATATTGGAATTCCAACGTGTAGTGTGTAGCAAAGCTTGCATTGGAATAAAGGTGACTTGTTCTAAACTGATGCAAATTTGAGTGAAAGAGAATTTTCTAATCAGTTTAATTTAGCTAAGTGGTAAAAACATCACGATCAAACTGATACAAATTTTAAGCAGGTCAAGATAAGATTTGAATGATTATCTGTTAAACCTGAATGTGATTTTGCAAAGTTTCTATCCCTCTAAAATGGAGTTGATTGGCCAAATTTAAATTTATAAATCACCGAGATACTTATTTATTTATATGCACAAGTTGGCTAAAGAATATTTTGAACATGTGAATTTCGTTAGATTAGTTGGCACTAGAATATTTAGGGTTGCTTCTAGTGACGTAGTTGAAACTAGCAGTCGAGTGACGTTTTTCATCTGTTGCTATATTATAAATATAGTATAAATATTTACATAATCTCTGCTGTAATAGAATCACCAATCAAATGAAAGACTGTGTTTACAGTTACGGAGTTGTGAAACTGTAAGTTATAAAAGTATTAACTAATCAATTGTCACAGATTATTGGTAATCCATGAGACATTTCTTCACAAACTGTTTGTAACTGATCAAATGTTTCTTCGTGTCACAGCCAACTCTGTAAAACAAAATGTGCACAAACATGTTACATAATAGAGTTATTTTTCTTTTCACCTCGTAAGATATTAAACACGAGCGTTTAAAATGAAGGAATAAATGAAATTTTAAAAGAAAACGCCAGTTTTTTTTGTTTTTGTTTTTTGGATTTCGCGCAAAGCTACACGAGGGCTATCTGCGCTAGCCGTTCCTAATTTAGCAGTGTAAGACTAGAGGGAAGGTAGCTTGTCATCACCACCAACCGCCAACTCTTGGGCTACTCTTTTTGCCAACGAATAGTGGGATTGGCCATACATTATAACGCCCCCACGGTTGAAAGGGCGAGCATGTTTGGTGTTACGGGTATTCGAACCCGCAACCCTCAGATTGCGAGTCGAGTGCCGTAACCCTCTGGCCATGCGTGAGAATCCACTCCACCATTAACTTTTTTTTTTTTCATCTACAACAGCAGAAAAATTTCTGTCGGCAGTTTAACTCTTTTAATTTCATGGACACGTATATGTCCCACCATATAAAGTAGAGCTATAGGAGTTTTGTTTCACCCCCAAAAGAAAGGGTATTTCCCTTTAGACATTCCAAGGTTTAACGGTTTCCGATAAGTAGCGAAGTACTAAAGTTTCTTTTTTATTATTGGGTATCTAATAACAACCCTGGCACTAGAAGATTTGTTTATCTATAATGGTGGGAGTAAAATGAGTTAAAAATAAATATTTACGTACTTTTTTTACCTTGTTTAGAACTTTAAAAGGGTTGCATTTCAATACTTAATATGGCAAACATGCTTAGGGTAAATATTTCCGGTGATATTTCGCAAAAGTGAACTGAGATTCAAAATTAGTCCATGGATAATGTGCAACGTAACACCAACCCTTCTTAATGTATTCGACTTTTTGACAGAGTTCCTTAGAGTAGTTACCACACTATCACCAATTTCTATGTTTGTTTATTAGTTTTAGAGCAAAGCCACCTTGGGCTATCTGCTGTGTCTACCGCGGGTAATCGAACCCAGTATTTTAGCGTTTTAAGTCCGTCATCTTACCGCTGTCCCATCGGGGGGCGTTCACGATTTGTTTGTTTGTTTTTTGAATTTCGCGCAAAGCTACACGAGGGCTAT
>NW_013666059.1:461257-464042 GCF_000517525.1 Limulus polyphemus
GGCCATGCCGGGCCACGTTCACGATTTAAAAAACAACAACTTTTTGTTGTGTTTTTTATCCTTCAGCATCATTTAAACTAAGCCTAAAATATTTAGCTGAAACTGAAAATATAAGATATGGATGAAAAATTACACTAATAATATTCACTACCATAAATTACCCACACTCCGCTGCGGGATTCTTTTATTTTCCGACTTTTCCAATATTTTCTGATTCACATTTTCTTCCCGTTGTTTGTTGCCACTTCCCAAACTTAGCCCCCCAGTGGCACAGCGGTATGTCTGCGGACTTACAACGCTAGAAACCGGGTTTCGATACCCGTGGTGGGCAGAGCACATATAGCCCATTGTGCTTAACTTCAAAAAACAACAAAAACAACCCAAACTTAGTTCTATTCAACTTATTTTTAATTTTCAGACTTGCATATTTTTTCCCATGTTTGTGTTGAAAAAGAGTATTTGACAAAAACTTCACACATATTGTTCATTCAGTAAATGAGAATTAGAAAAAAATATGATACTTTTCTATAGATTTTCAGGAAGCAGAATTATAGGGCTTAATGGCTATAGAGTAAAATTATAGAGTAAAAATTGGCTAAAATTTTTTTCAGTCAATTCAAAAAAATTATACACATGTGCACTCTCTCAAAATCACTTTAGTATACATGCAAACTTTCAGGTCTCTAGATTATTTCCTCTTGGAGCTATGGCGGTCATACACAGAAAGGCTCGTTTGTTGTTATAGAAAAAAAATATAAAAAAATAATACCCAGATGTACACCCTCAGGATAACCTTAGTATACGTGCAAAATTTCAGGTCTCTAAGTTCTTTCCTCTTGGAGCTATGGCGGTCACACGCAGAGACTCTTTTATTATTATAGATAATTTTGCGTAATCACAATAATTACAGATAAGGTTGTTGTTGATTTAGCGCAAAGCTACACACCACATGGAATCGAACCCCGAATTTTATCTTTGTAAGTCCATAAACTTACCGCTGACCTGCCAGGACACTTAGAGGTAAGAATAAATTATTATTGTCATTTTGTCAAAAGTGGAGCTACGTGTTCTAAATATGGCCATTAAACTTAGTTTTAAAACCCCTGTACACTTAACTACACTACTTTTGAAAATTGCTTCTCGAAAAGGTCATTTTAGTTTTAAAGTAATCTAGGGCAGCATCCATTTAATGATCTATACTTCCACGTATACTGTAGATGGAGAGACACGCCTATCGAGATAGATAGCTATCACTTAGGTTATGTAAGTTATCTTAGTCACCTTGATTGACCAATCGGCCATGTTCTTAGTGAACTTTGTCTCATAATTGACAGTTTCTTTCGCTCATGGAAGAACGACCCAGAAAAAAAAAGGTTCTACCTACAGTCAAAATTTAACACCGATTGGGCGCCTATGGTAATAATATTCAACATACTGAACCTGAAGTTTTCAAAATTGAAACAGTTAACTGAAATTAGTGAAGAAGTTGCGATAAGAAATCCTCGTTGCCAGAATTTCAATTGTGATAAGAAATCCTCGTTACCAGAGTTTCCATTAATGACTTGGTTACGTCATTAAATACAAGCATAACAAAAATAAATTATTGATCCATAGTTTCTAGTTAGATGGGTTCTGGTTTTGTTTTCCAAGAGCATGTTTTCACTCCAAACGCATCTTACGCCTTTAAAACTATTACGACACTGAGATACGTAGATGATACATAAAGGAATGTGTTTGTGTAAAATACCCTCAATGAGAAATCACTCCCTTCTCTAGTTCATTGTCGTTGACTTTTAATAGAAACTTATCAATTAAAGCATTCTTTGGAAAAACGTGTTGACATAAAATCGACGTCACAATATGACGTCATTTTTTCTCACATACGTCATGTTTATTTACTTACGAATTCATTGTGATTCCTTATTTTTGGAATCATAGTAGTTGCAAGCATGTGAAAAGTAGGTTAAAGTTCAAACTGAATCGTTTTTTTTATGACATTTAAACTATCTCTTTCGTTATTTATCTGAAGAAAATCATTAATCTGTCGTTTGTTTACGAGAATGAAGAGGACTTGCTTTCCTCTTTGATCGAAACATCTGCCGTGACAATATGAAACATCCATCGTATCAATATTCACAGTCTTACAAGTGTTAATTTTCTGGTGTTTTTAGAAGATTCTGTCGTTCGAGCATTCTATAGTTTAAAAGTGTTCGTGTATATTTTATGTTATTCACAGAATTATCTATCGAAACTCCTGAACGCATACATTTATTGTCAAAATGAAATAACCAACTGACTTAAAAGAAGTTACTATGATTAGAAACGGAATGAATTATAGCCGCTCTTTACTCGTAACATGAACGTGTATAGGTCTCGGGCATCTCCAAGGGAACATTTTAAAATCGAAATTAAGAGTACAAAAATAAATAAATATACACATAAAACCTTTGGAAATAAACAACTTTCCATATAATCAAGTAGCGTCCGGGCGGCGGGTTTTGCCCCATGGTTTCACTCTATTTATGAAAGCTCAGCCTTCAACCCGTCGGCTGATATGACAACTTTTAACACAATATGTCGTCATATTTTCAAGCTAAACCTTGATCAGAGACCTCTTAGGTTCAAGTATGGCCACCCGTAAGGCAGAACTGCTGTCCTTATGTGAAACAAGAGCTAAACGACCAGATCAGAGACCGCTTAGGTTCAAGGTATGGCCACCCGTAAGGCAGAACTGCTGTCCTTATGTGAAACAAGAGCTAAACGACCAGATCAGAGACCGCTTAGG
>NW_013666059.1:465042-476950 GCF_000517525.1 Limulus polyphemus
CAAGAGCTAAACGACCAGATCAGAGACCGCTTAGGTTCAAGTATGGCCACCCGTAAGGCAGAACTGCTGTCCTTATGTGAAACAAGAGCTAAACGACCAGATCAGAGACCTCTTAGGTTCAAGTATGGCCACCCGTAAGGCAGAACTGCTGTTCATAAGTAGAACAATCAGTATGCAGCACCCGTCGCTTACACGACTAACCTCAACCGATAACTGGATGGATGTTAAAATTATAACGCCTCAACAGTTGAAAGTGCAGAACACGTTCAATGGAATATCATGGTTCGAACCTTAGATCTTCCGATATGAAACCCGATACGCTAACCACTTGGACCCATATATTTGATTCGTTTTGGGAAATGTGCGCCATAGCCTTTCTTTGTATACAAAATTACAGGCAACTTAAGTGAATTATATCATGGGTTAATAACACCTTCCACTCTTTGTATGAAATTTTATGAACTAAAATTAAACTAAAAACATGTGTCTAGTGGCAAGTTACGTGCCCATTTTTACTTTTTAAATGCTATTTTAGATTAGAACATTTCTAACAATGAAAAACTTTTTTTCAGTATTGGATGCAGACATTTCTATTGCAACCACACCCTCACGAAAGGTAACTAGAATACTGATCACGTCATTACTAGGCAGAATTAGTAGACTGGTGGCAGTGTTACTGTTAGCAGACGAGTATAACAGTTTAATGATAACACTAAAAATCGAGTTTCTTAGGGAGTCTGATTACGTCATTACCAGACAATTATTAAATAGATTGACGACAGTGTTAAGTTACTTACTGTTAACCCTAACAATGAAGTTTCTCATGGAGTCTGATTACGTCATTACCAGACAATTATTAAATAGATTGACGACAGTGTTAAGTTACTTACTGTTAACCCTAACAATGAAGTTTCTCATGGAGTCCGATTACGTCATTACCAGACAATTATTAAATAGATTGACGACAGTGTTAAGTCATTGTTAACCCTAACAATGAAGTTTCTCATGGAGTCTGATGACATTATTACCAGACAATTATTAAATAGATTGACGACAGTGTTAAGTCACTGTTAACCCTAACAATGAAGTTTCTCATGGAGTCTAATGACATTATTATCAGAAAATTATTAAATAGATTAACGACAGAGTTAAGTTACTGTTAACCCTAACAGTGAAGTTTCTTATGGAGACTGTTTACGTTATCACCAGACAAGATATGAAGAAAGTAATGAGAATATTAACATACCGAGAGTAATTGCAGAGCTAGTTAAATATAGTAATTAATTAATAGTAACAGAGGCTAGTTTTCGGGAAACTAAATGGACTGTTCACACACGGGGTTTCTTGGAGGCTAGCAGTAATAATGTTAACGTAATCAGTCTGGAATAGGTGATAACGCCAACATAATCCAGTGTTTGATAAACAGATGATAATACTAACGTAAGTAAGTCTCATATAGGTGGTAACGGTAACGTAAATAAGATTGGGATAGGCGGTAACGCTAACAACTCTACGATAGGTGATAATGTTAAAGTAAATAAGGTTGGGGGTAGGTTATAACGTAAATAAGTCTACGATATGTGGTAACGTTAACGTAAATAAGTCTACGATAGGTGGTAACGTTAACGTAAATAACTTTAGGATAGGTGATAACGTTAAAGTAAATAACTTTGGGGTAGGTTATAATGTAAATAAGTCTACGATAGGTGGTAACGTTAACGTAAATAAGTCTACGATAGGTGGTAACGTTAAATTAAATAAGTCTCAGATAGGTGATGACGTTAACGTAAATATAGTCATAGTACTTATAAAACCCTGTATAATTCATATCAGATTCTTCATACTTTTCTGAATGTGAAATTCGTGAATTTATTCTAACATAAAAGAGAAACTGTTTTGTTTGTTCACAAGCCTTGGCTATTTCACGTGATTAAAAGGTTTGTTCATTTTTGTTCTCTCTTCAATGACTTCTCTCACTTTTGTTTATTTAATAATTTTGGTACTCTGCAGTATACAAAATCTGATCACTCCAATAGGATGCTAAAGTTGAGCAAGGAAGTACAGACCAAGTTCTGTTGAAAGTGTAGTACGTTTTCCCAATCACTTCATTAATTGTTGTTTGCCAACTTATTACAATACTAAACTTTGCTTCTTTTTACTCTTCCAACCACAGGTTAGTGGTCACTCAACGCCAGTAAGGAAGTACAGACCAAGTTCTGTTGAAACGTGTAGTAGTTTTCCCAATCACTTCATTAATTGTTGTTTGCCAACTTATTACAATACTAAACTTTGCTTCTTTTTACTCTTCCAACCACAGGTTACGGTCACTCAACGCCAGCCACATGGGGCGGAAAAACGTTCTGTATGTTCTACGCCCTGGCGGGAATCCCGTTAGGCCTAGTGATGTTTCAGAGTATTGGTGAGAGACTCAACACCTTCGTGGCCTACCTGCTAAAGACTGTTAAAAGGTGCCTAAAGATGAAGAACACGGAAGTCACAGAGACTAACCTCATCTGTCTAGTGTCCATCCTGTCTACGTTAGTGATGACCACAGGGGCTGCAGTCTTTTCCTGCTATGAACACTGGAATTATTTCGATGCTTTCTACTACTGCTTCATCACGTTAACGACGATAGGCTTCGGTGACTACGTTGCTCTACAGAAAGAAAGCGCCCTTCAAAGCAAACCCGAGTACGTGGCCTTTAGCTTAGTGTTTATTCTTTTCGGCCTCTCCGTGGTGTCTGCTGCCATGAATCTGTTGGTGCTTCGTTTCCTCACAATGAACACCGAGGACGAGCGAAGAGACGAGGCAGAAGCTCAATCGGCAGCTCAAGAAGCCGTGCGCCTCGAGGGTGACGTCATTACGGCTAACGGCAGTATAATTTCCGGTCATGGGCCCGATGCATCCGATTCTGATGACGCTACTTCCGTGTGTTCGTGCACGTGCTACTCACTAAAACGAACGCCAAAACACAGACATTCCCTGCGATCGTCTAGCAGCGGGAAAAACTTTCATTTGTACCCCATGCAGGTGCTAAGTGATTCGGATAATAGGGAAGACGTCTTCAATTCGATTAATGTTGATGTAGACTCTAGTCTTTTTTATACACTGGAAGAGTATAAACAAAAACGAGCCTCCATCTGACATAGGGAGTCTTAAATGTAATAATTTAAAGTGTATTTAAATTATTTAAGAACGATCCGTCTGCTTAATTCTTCTGAAAAAGACAGAAACAGATATCTAAACAAACATACATATATATATATATGAATTTTGACAACCGCATTGTTAGTTTTATAATTAAACAGCTATAATAATGACAGCACTATCGATTTTTTTTGTTATACACCTTTTAAGGAATACCATAATTAAGTCGAATATTTATATTGTTCATATCTTCAACATCATCTCGTGCGTATTAGGATGTACAGTAGCGTCTTAGGTGGCAGAGAATGAGACTTAGCAGTAACATGTGTGTCCTATTTTAATACGATCGATAAAAATTTAAATCGTGTCCTTCTCTACTGGCCCAGTAGGGGTTTCCAGTAAGATGGCATGATTTAAATGCTATTATACACACAACTTACATACCGAAATCTGGCTTCAGGTGTGGTTGGTCTAGTAACCAGCGTGTCTGAACTGTGATTCAAAGGGTTCGTGGTTCCCGTCCCTTTGCTGCAAAAACTCTTTACATTATTTGGGACCGTAAGTGTGCTGCTATTCGGTCAGACATAGAGTGGATGGTAAGTGACCTGTGCTCAGATAGCCCACGTGCAGGTTTGCCCCCCCCCCCCAAAAATCAAAACAAACTAGAAACCTATACTGTAGCAGTAAAGAGCAGTGTGATTTAAATTATCATTGCTTTCTTGTTACTACTAAACAAATCATCTGGTTGGGTTATCGATTTCGTCCGTAAACAGCACTGTAAGACTGTAATAGGACTACAATGGTTCTAACAATGTTTTTTCTGTGATGTTTTTAAACGCCAGGGCAGCCCAAGCATGAAAGCTCATTTGGCCTCATTGTGTAACTAAGCAACGCTGTGGATTTTTAAGATGTTTTGAAGAGATGAATTTTATTCTATCTCTTTACGGGTTTTTTAATGGTGGATTATATCGAGTACATTTTATCTGACCAAGACAAAGTCAGCAAGGCTTTTCGAACAATTCGCGAGGTCGCCAGGTCAGCTGGGAGGGTCACAATGGTAAAGCGCACGCAAAGAGTCATGCGTTTAAAAAAAACATTATCATGACTATTTTGGAGTTTCTTAACAGCGATATTTCTATACAGGTAGGTCAACATAGTTTGTTTTTTTTTTTTTGTTTTTCAACTGAGCAGTTGCTCTTATTTAACTAGTTTTATAGGCAAAATAGGGGCAGCGTGGCCTACTGTTTAGAGTTTTGGACTAGTAGTTGGAAGGTTGCAAGTTTTAGGTTTTCTCGCGACATGCTGTTTTGTTCTTGAGCAAGACACCTTGTGCCAGTTTTTGCGGTCTATACGGCTGTATGATTGGTAAAAGTGTATGTATGGGATGGACTGCGATGGACTGGCATCTGGTCCAGGAAAAAATTATCACAATTTTCATCTGCTTGTGCCATTGAAACCGGAGTTCAACAATGGCTCATATTTGCTGAGCAGATATGGAATGGCTTTAACTTGACAGCCAAAAACATTTGAGTGAGAGACGTAATGAATCGGCTGTATATATATATATATCTATTTTGGCATTCATATTTGAATTTACACTAGCTTTCTAATTCCTAAAGCTTATACATATATATATATCACAATTTCAATTTCACTTTTGTGGACAAATTCTCAGACTTTCCTAGTCAGCACAAACAAGGAAAAATCGAAAATTCTTTAAAATAAACAAAAGAATCTCGTAAAAATTTACTTTGATATGTAAAGTTCAGTCTAACTTATTTGAACATACTTTATGTTTCAATATTGAGCCGAGTATTTGTTTTTATTTTAAATTTTTTCCACATGTTCTTCTTTCCAATCTTCAGTAAAGTTTTGTGTTTTCACTTCATTAAAAGCAAAATATACAAAATTCAATCATAGTGACATATATTTCCAAATTTCTACTTTGAAATAGTTTTTTTTTACTACTTTAAAAATATTTAGCCTGCAAGTTATATTTATTAAAGAAACATAAAAACATGATGTTTATGTATTGTATTACTAAATTTCGAAATAAGTCTTAAAAATAATGAACACATTTTTTCACCAATTTCTATTATTTTTTTTCGACCCATGAAAATGAGAAATTATGTTAAATGACTGAATATGTAAACTATGATTATTTGTTGCACTATGCGACCAGTGATATGATAAAGAAGAGATGTAATTTAAAATTTTTCTAATATTTCTGAATGAGCTTATCATTTTCTCGAATTTATTTAAGTAATGAAGTACTGCCTTTATCGTCGAATAATGTAATGATAATTTCACTTGAAGTTCCTTTTTGATTTCAGGCTTACTCTTAGCTACTATTAAAATTGTTTTTTATTTTTTCATGAAACCGTTTTTATCAGTGTGCATCGTTATTCTAAGAGTATAAGTATTTATTTCAGAAGAATGTACAGACGCTTACGATAATCTTTTATAGGTAGGTGAGTATAATAAATATGACGATACGTTGTAGATTATCTCTTTACAAGACGATTATACTTCTTTACTAAAATTGATAATCCGATGGATTGCCGTTTCTGTACGGATGATGTAAAAATATCTGCTTGTCAAGAAATATAAACATATCTCAGGAAAGACTCCTCTTCTATGTATTCAATAAAATATGTTCATATAAGTTGTAAAGTTAAAAAATGTTTGATTATTCAAGGGTATAACAAATGAATATTATGTGTAAACACTATTTACAATTAATCTTGATTTTATTTCATTTTTGTCAAACAAATTCCACTCCTGACACCAGTATTATAATGGTTGTTATTGTTAGCTGAATTCTTTCATATTGCTATAATGTTGTTCTTTCGTTGACGGTTCTTAAATTTATCTGGTGAAAATAATTCAAAGTCTAGTCCACGTAAAGATAACTAATTAGTTTATTTCTTCCTTGACGTCTTTACATCTTTGAATACTGTGGTAACTTTTAGATCACATTTACAAATGATGCTAACTGCACTATATTAATGAAAAAATCAACTTATTTGTACAAAGTATCTCAATATGCGCTATAGCTAACACAGATCCAAAAACATAAACACACTAACTAATTCATCTTATGAGCTAGAAAACAAATCTCTACCTTGTTAAAATTATCCTTGCTTCACTGATTCACTCTGAAACTTTCTTAGTTTATTAACTGGATTACCCGTATTTGTATTTATTCTTTTTTCTAGATATTGTGCAAAGCTTCTAGGGTTTCCTGACGTCAATTTAGAATATTATAAGCCTATAAGCCTACAATCACAAACTTGCTTGTTGTTAACATCATACCCTTTAGCTAACATCTAAATTACAATATTAAAAAAGAATCCTGAATTGTGAACAATAAAAACTACACTAAACTGTCCATTAATCAAGTATTTTGGTATTTTTCTCTTCTGAGACCTCTGATATACAGATTGGATGGCATCTTCTCTCTTGTTGTTACTGGTCGTCGTGTCACTGGGGGAGTTCATCCTAGGTTGGTGGTCGAGTGAATCCATTAGCGGCTCCACCCTTGACGATCCTCTGGAAGTAGTCTAGAAAGGAGCTCTGGTCTCCTCAGCAGGTTGAGTTTTCTCTGCTATGTTCTTCAGAGTGATTTAAACTAAAGATCATTCACCAAGATCGTCTTTGGAAGTATGTCAAAGGTCATTCACTATGATCATCTTTGGAAGTATGTCAATGAGAGAATGGCCAAGTGGATAAGATAGCCTATCCTTCTGGATTCTGTATACTACATCATTGATTCTATCCAGCATAGCATATGACCTATCCCAGTATCTGCATAACCTTAAAGTTCATCATTTTTAGAGACGGGGACTGTACAGCCATACCATGTCACCTCGATGCAATCCATTCTTATTAGAACTTACACCATAACCGCCTTTTGTTTTATCACAAGCTAATTCAAGTCTTCTCTGGGTAAAGTCATGTACGACATCTTTTTTCTTCACATCTAGGAGAGCTCTTTCAACCACCAATTCCTCATTACTACACTAATAAATCATAGTATTAGTATGTCACTTGTTCAATGAAAGCTTTTCCTGTTGTCACTAGAAGTTCAACATCAGGTGTAGTACTTTCCATGTAGCACATAAGGATTTCCTGGTCATAGACTGCGAAGCTATTTGAAGCTAGCATAACCTCACATCCATGTCTCTGCATGAAGCTAGTTCCCAATATGCACTCTTTCTGGATGTTAATACCCTACACATCATGAGGCACAAAGAAGCTTCTTACAGAAAGAGTAACTCCCAACTTACCTTTTGGTGGAACTTTATCCCTCTTCTTTTTTCATCTCTGGAGGAAACTTCCAATCTTTCAATGACAGATCTGGTCGAAAAATTGTAGCTGCAGAGCCAGTGTCATTCAGCGTACCACAGAGTTTTTCATCAATAAACCCGTAGACTCGCGGACGATTTTTTATGATATTACGAATTGATGTTCTCTTCACCAAAGGCAAAATTGAAAATATAATCTGTGACGTAAAGGCCTAATATATTCTTCCGTTTCTTGTTCTTTCTGCTGTGGACTGCAGTTTTGCCTTTTAAATTTTACTTTTGGTTAAAAGAAAATAAATCCGTAATATCATCATTAAAGAGATGGTCCACTGTAGAACAAATATATCTAAATGCCACAATGTTACTAAATGGTGAGTTAAAGGAACGTGAAAATGCTATAAATATTATTACCATATTGGCCCGATTATAAGGCGATGATTTTTTTATTAATAATTAGGCTGTAAAATTCATAGTCGCCTTATGTTCGCGGTCGACCACAGGCCCCATCCCCCTGTTCTAGTCTGTCACATTCTGAATGTCCCGATACCATCCATCTACGCATGTGCACCAGATGTTTACTCAGGGTCATAGCTAATTCTTGCAAGTAATCCACCTGCAGTCTGTGCAGTTATAATCTTGATTTTGCGGACGTTATGACACTAAAATGTTTTCTTTCCCATGGTTTTTGAAAATTGAGGTCGCCTCATATTCGAGATCGCCCTATAATCAGGCCAATATGATATAATTTTTGTTTAAATTGATCCCGCATTAACTCTCTCTCTACACGGGCTCTGTCAAATTGACCAACCACGTGACCAATTTGTACTCATTATAGTTTTGACACTACTAATTTTTAATATACCATGTGTATCTTCACAGAATTTGGCAGATTTTCAGTGAAAATTACAAGTCTTTTACATGCAAAAAGTAAGAATTTAATGAAGTGTTTTCAATAAACTCAAAAAAAGATATGCCTGTGGATATATCGAGTCTCTGTTTTTTTCTAGTTCGAGTGTAAAGTGATTTTCATGTTAAGAATAAAAGTATTTTTCTTCATCTTAAAAATCTCAAATTTCATTTACGTAATCTTTAAAACCTCCTAAATACATTTCAAACGTTTTTCTTTTCTTTTATCCGTTGTTTTCTCTACTATCACTCTAGTCAAAGTTGGTCAATTTGACCAACCTCGTAACCTAACCACATAAAAAATATCGAAATAAACCTAAATTAACTTTTTCTTCCAGAATTATTTCAAATTTTAACATGAAACTACATTTTTTATGCTAAATTGCTTTAAATTCGTAACAGTATACATCTATTTATTCTTAAATTTTATTGTTTTATTTTCCTTTGAATAGTGTGTAACTATTATTTCTGCCATTATAAGTTGTAAATCACTTGGGGAACGTGCTGCTCACATTACACTATCGAATTACATTACTCAAGAACTACTCTGAGCTGCTCGCGTGTGTGCCTTATGGGAAAAAAGCTATTATATTATTATTATCATTTATTTTACCTAATCTAACCTTACCTAACATAACCTAAGGAGTTTCCTATTTTTACGTTTTAGTTACTTTTATAATAATAAATAAAGAATACACGTGAAAAACAAGAAATAAAGTACTAACCTGGGCCTTCATTTTTTTGCTGTCAACTGTCGATGACTCTCAACTGTATTTATTTTTAATACTAATAGTAGAAGTATACTAAACAACTTTTATTTAATTAAATAATGCACCAAAGAACATAGAATATTAACATTCAAAAATCAGACAATGTCCCATACTACGAGAATATTTTTGGCTTTCTAGCTATGCGACAAGACCCGTTAGCAATTCATCCAAGCTAGTCGATAAGTTTCTCCTGAGAACAAAGCTTGTACTGAAAAAGAACTTGACAATTCTTTGTACAGAAAACGATGTAATATAATACGTCATTTTATGGATGAAACTTTTGTCTTTCTATTAGTTATAAATAACATAATATTACACATAAGGGAGAACTATTAACAAATCCTGAAAGAGAGGATGTGACAGGTGGGTGTGGCAAGAGGGGTCTGATTTTCCTTTTGATGGCTTTGTAACCAAAAACGATTAAAGGCTATGAAAATTATGTTTCGACTGAGCGATGACGATATTATAGTGAGTAATTTACTTTAAATTTCGTACTTATTGGCGGGGTTGTAAAGAAATTAGAGAAGAAGGGATGCCTAGAGAAAAAAATGTCACATTTCTCACACTAGAGAAAATTCACTATATTTTATAATATTGCTTTATAAAATTAAGATCTTAAAACTTATATACTATTAAAATATGGATTATTAACTACGATTTTATGCTATACTAATTGGTATAACATAAATAAAAAGTGGTTTAATTAAATTTTGAATGTAAATCACTAAAACCTCGTGACATGCGCAGTAGAAGATGCCTGTGCAGAGGTGGTTAAATCCTCTTAGGTTTTGAGTTTAACCTAATGTGGTTTCAGGTTGTTAACATGAAATCAAATACATACATCAGTGGAAAGGAGGTGTTCACAAACTGGTTGATACTAATGTAGAAGAAATGAGTAGAAAAATGGCACATTTGTAAACGAGTATGTTCTTCAAAACATTCATTATATTTGCCCAACTAGCACTGTAGTAGTTAGTTAGGACCATTAAATTGATGTTTATTTTTAATTAATTTATTATTATTTTAAGCATGATATAAATTTACACACAGTATTAATAATGGAGTGTACTTAATCCAAAGAATGAAATGGATATCATAGTAGCAGTGGTGGCTGCTTGTACTTCATAATGTGTGTAATAATGTCTGTGTCTTAACCACACCCGAAACACAAAGTACATTAAAAAAGAAAGTTGCTTTAGGTGTCTCAATTTATTTATACATGAGTTTGAGTCATTGGTCTAGCAAGTTTCATGGCTGTTAAAACGTTGGTAACAATTGTCGTGCCATACGAGGCCTATCTGAAATAACCTCCAAATCAATTTGTAAAAAAAAATCATACTTTTTAACCACGTAAATATAACTCAGTTAATAAAACTCATTCTTTAATTGCTTATATCTTGACAAACTGTGAATAATCAAAGAATGCCTAAATTTGTTCCAGCCCTTGATTTCCATGACTTTACTAGGCTTGCATTTTTAGTTGCAAACTTTTCTTAAAATGATTTTTATTAGCTGTTCCTAATTTTAATTTTCCAAAACTTTCAAATCTTTTATGTTTAAAACAAATAAAATACAGATATCAATATGAAAAAATACTTTATTTGTCCAATAAGTCACTGAGGCTGCTCAGTTGACTAATATCTGGTAATATGTCATTTCTCTTAGATATATAATAAGCTCTTTAAAAACGAAAGGTTCTTCTGACAACAAAACATTTTTTAAAACGTCTACAAGAAATAATATAATTAAATACAATGTTATAAGGCATTTGAAAACTACATCATTATAGCTTATATACTGCGTGGAGTTTCATGCTTGAAGTCTCTGTTCACACGTCATACTAAAAGGAGGATCTTGGTTACTTTGTTTTACTACCTTCAACGTCTCAAACTGTGTATGCATTTCTTTCATCTCCGTTTTTATATTTTCCTTTATCTCATTTTGCCCATCATTGTTTTAATTTAAAACTGAATTTACATTAAACTTATCTTCTAGTTAACCTTATCATGTTTTGATCAGTGTAACTCAGAATTAGTGAATCTTTCTTGTCTATGTAAATTATCAAAGTAACAATATATATGTATACGTGAATGTGAGATCTATTTCTTAATTTAACTCAATAAGTACTCATAGATTACAAACTGTCTCCTCATTGTAAACTGTTCAAATGCACAATTATAAAAATTTAAAGAAAGATTCTAATAAAAAAGTCAAACACTCAAATCTAAAATATGATTTTTTAAATTTCTACTGAATTTTATCAATAAGTAAATAACACAGGTAAATACTTTTAAAAACCACATAACTGTACCTATATATGAAATATATAACATTGAATATCCCAGTATGACCTTTTTCTTCCTTATCAAATCCCAGTATGACCCTTTTTCTTCCATATCAAATCCCAGTATGACCCTTTTTTCTTCCTTATTAAATCCCAGTATGACCTTTTTCTTCCATATCAAATCCCAGCATGACCCTTTTTCTTCCATATCAAATCTCAGTGTGACCCTTTTTCTTCCTTATCAAATCCCAGTGTGACCCTTTTTCTTCCTTATCAAATTCCAGTATGACCCTTTTTCTTCCTTATCAAATCCCAGTATGACCCTTTTTCTGCCTTATCAACTCCAAGTATGACCCTTTTTTTTCCATATCAAATCCAAGTATGACCCTTTTTTCTTCCATATCAAATCCCAGTATGACCCTTTTTTCTTCCATATCAAATCCCAGTATGACCCTTTTTCTTCCATATCAAAACCCAGTATGATCCTTTTTCTT
>NW_013666059.1:477052-481871 GCF_000517525.1 Limulus polyphemus
GCCTTATCAACTCCAAGTATGACCCTTTTTCTTCCATATCAAATCCAAGTATGACCCTTTTTTCTTCCATATCAAATCCCAGTATGACCCTTTTTCTTCCATATGAAATCCCAGTATGACCCTTTTTCTTCCTTATCAAATCCCAGTATGACCCTTTTTCTTCCTTATCAAATCCCAGTATGACCCTTTTTCTTCCTTATCAAATCCCAGTATGACCCTTTTTCTTCCTTATCAACTCCAAGTATGACCATTTTTCTTCCTTATTAAATCCAAGTATGATCCCTTTTCTTCCATATCAAATCCCAGTGTGACCCTTTTTCTTCCTTATCAAATCCAAGTATGACCCTTTTTCTTCCATATCAAATCCCAGTGTGACCATTTTTCTTCCTTATCAGATCCCAGTGTGACCATTTATCTTCCATATCAAATCCCAATATGACCCTTTTTCTTCCTTATCAAATTCCAGTATGACCCTTTTTCTTCCATATCAACTCCAAGTATGACCCTTTTTCTTCCTTATCAACTCCAAGTATGACCCTTTTTCTTCCTTATTAAATCCAAGTATGACCCTTTTTCTTCCATATCAAATCCCAGTGTGACCCTTTTTCAGAGCGGCACTGTCTGAGGAAGGAAATATCGTTTCTCCTTTTGATGATTTTTTATATTCAGGTTACGAAGTTTAAAGATAGTTTCACGGTATGGTTGGTTTATAGTGTTGGATAGGTGAAAGAACATACTTAAAAAAGTTATACATGGAATAACAAAGATAAAACCTTGTCGAAACGTTGTACATTTGCTGTTATGTTAAACTTATATTAAAGTTTTTCTTCACTACCTATTCAAGCCGTCTCCAACCATTATTAGTCTCAAAGTGGATCCTCGTCATCGAATTTGTACACGTTATTTATTTAATTTAATCATCCAATGGACCAGAGTAATCCTTAGAGTATTGAATGCTGTAAAACCATCTCAAATATTCTTTGTAAAATATTCTATGAAAAATAATCATCAATTGTTCTTATTGCATTTTTTTACATAAAAATATGAATGACTTAATTAATTTTGTATTTACGATCCTGGAGTTAAAAATTTTGAAATCATCCCATCTCACCGTTTCTTGATGTTAATTCCGATTTAAAGCGTTTTAAATATTCACTGTCAGACGTATAATTATGTATAATTCTGAAACGGATATTGATCAACGATCTCTACTGTGTATATAATATGAATACTCTTAAACAGACTGGTACTAGGTATATTCAACCTGAACGTCATCTAATACGAGAAATGGGCCAAACGACCACGTCAGAGATCCAAAGGTTCGGGTATAGCCATCCTTGGTTTACAAATGGTGACCAGGTCAATAAGTCAGCAGCACGCGTGACCTATACAGTTACAACAGTTATAAGGTTATGTCACAGGTGAACTCAGTCCTATACAGTGCCGAACCACGGTATGAAAGAAACGTAATTATTATGAGCGATTTGTTTCGTTGTTTTTAGGAGAGAAAATATTCTGCCCTCATTCGTATCTCTTGGTCAAAGTACAGCTTTTGATCGAGTTCTCCATGACCATCTGTGGTAGGTTTTGAACTGCAGATTCCTGGGAAGGGAACCATTCGACAACAACCATCGCCATCTCTTGGGGCTCCTGTTTACAAACGAATATTAGAGTTACCATAACATTATAAAACCTCCACTACCTTGGCCGAAAGAAGGGTGAATATCTGACACTGGGTTTTAATCCCTCGCCCTAATCGTCAGACCATGCCAAGGCTCTGTTATTTTCGTACAGAGCTTAATTCTGTGTAATTTTTCAATATAATTAGATTTTTTTTTTAAGTTTTCGTTTTATTTTGATTATGTGTTTTAGTGGCACAGTCACTAGACAATTTTATATTTTGTAAAATTTTCTTTCCTAATTAATTGTTATAGTATCCCGTATTAATTCACGTTGTGTGTTAGTTAGTTTGAAATGGATAATATTGCCTCCACTTTGGAATCTCTTCTCCTCACTGCTGGTCATCGTCATATTCCCCGTTCTTCTTTCTCCTCTCATAAACCTGCAATACCTAGTCGGATTATGGATCTACTACCTCTTTCTTCATTTTTTCTCCATGATTACATTCGTTCTCATGATCCACTGGTCCTTATTTGCCCCTGTAATGCAAAAAACTGTAATGGTTGTTCGTGTTCTATTTTTCTTAATTATTATAGTGGGTTTTAAATGTGTTACATTCAATGTTCATGGTCTCCGTACCAAAGTTAAACAACGTTATGTGATTTCCCCTTTTTTTATTTCAAGCTGATGTTCTTTTTCTACAGGAAACCCATTTTTATTGTACACATGATCATTTTCGTTTTGTTGCACGTTTTAATATTAATGCTTTTTAGTGTTTTGGTGGGTTTCACAGCAGGGGTTCGCCCACATTTCCCAGGGACTACTGTTCGATCTCATAGTGATGCAGAGAGCCGAGTGGTGGTTGTTGACCTGCTTTTATATGACCGCCCTCTATGTTTAATAAATATTTATTCTCCTGATGGAGAGTCAGAACAGAGGTTATTCTTTAGCAACCTCAACCATTATCTTTTCACAATGAATGATGTTATTTTGGGCGAATATTTTAATTGTGTCTTAGAACCTGCACACTGGACAAGATTGGGGTAACCAACAAGTGGGGGTCAAGAGTTCCCAGCCCTTGTCAGACTTGTTGAACTCTTATGACTTGCACGATGCTTGGCGGACTTTGTATGGATTAGCTTTTTTGGTCACTTGGACAGAACACGGTGTTTCCTGTCGTTTAGACAAGCTTTATATCTCTGCAGGGTTGCTTTTGGGCTGGGGCTTTCCCAGTTGGTTCCCCTTTCCATTATGCCTCTGATCATAGGGTTTTTCTCTTGTCCTTTGAGGACTTTACACTTTACTCCTACGTCTAGAGGTCCAGGGACTTGGAGAGTGAATAATTATTTGCTTGATGATTTAGATCTCATCACAGTTATTCGAGAACACTGTGGCTATGGTGTTCATGATGGGCAGTGGTGAGCTGATCTTAAGGATGTGTGCAAGACCCATCTCCACACGGTGGATTTACAGAGGGCTCGTCATTCCCGTAGCCAGTTGCGAGATAAACAAGACCAACTGGCTGTTCTCCTGCACAGTGAAAGTGTTGATGACAGCTTGTGATCAGATTAGTAAATTCTCCCCAGTCTTTTGCAATCTGTACACCCATGTTATTTCTTCAGTTACTACTATTTGGGGTTTGGAGTCAAATATTTTGGTCTGGCCCATACTCTTTCCACCTCTACCTGTTTTAAACACTCTACTTGGTATGCTTTTATTTCATGTACATTACAATCCTTGGAATGGAATGATCCGGAACAGAATCTTTGCACTCTGTCTGTTTGTCCCTTTATCATCTTCTTACCTTGCTACCCTCACATTCCATGGAATAAAGTGTGGCGACGCATCAACTTTAATGATCTGGACCACTATTTACGTGATCTTTGCTGGAAGGTTGTTCATAACATCCTTCCAATACGTAAAATTCAGTTGAACTGAAGCCTGTCCAATTTGTGGGGCTCAGATGGAGTCCATACTGCATTTATTTGTCCTCTGCCTTGTAGTGCCTTACAAGGGTACATATACAGATTTTCCCAGATTAGGTTCCTGGTCGCTGCGCCATGCCGCTCTCTGATTGGTCCATTTTCATTGTCTATCGACCACCACCCAAACAATCATCATCTTGCTCTCGTCTCACTAGGTTTATTGCTGTTTCTGCCCACTTGTAGTCTCCCACTGATAAATTAATTCAAAATTATATACGGCTAGTGCTCCTCGAATAGCTTTGTGCGAGTTCCAAGAAAACAAACAAATTGCACAATTAGAAAAAATATTTTTGGGTTTTTACACATGTTGCAGATAGTCGCCAGTAAAGCTGAAGCATTTCAAATAATTTGTGTGGGCGCAAAGTAGCATTTCATTCCCTAAGATCCGTCGTGCTAAACATTTGTCTGAAATGTCTTTTAAAATTTTGATAACAAACATTAAGTGTGCTTAAAGAATAAAAATTAATGTAGAAAACTTTATCTATAGTACTCCAGAAACATTCTCTGAAATGGTCAATATATAACTCATCAAATAACTGTACGTTATGTATGACAATTAAAATAATTTTACTTGAGTATTGTTTGTTTGTAGTTAAGCACAAAGCTAACACAATGAGCTATCTATGCTGTGTCCATCACGAGTATCTAAACCCGGTTTTTAGCATAGTAAGTCTGCAGACATGCCGTTGAGCAACTGTGGGGGGGGGGGGGATTACTTGAGTAAACCCTTAAGTTCTTTCATAAGTTATTAGATCGATCGACTTACAATCTGCGGATAGCTTTAGTAACTTCGCCATAAACAAACCAAAACAAACACACTTTACCATCAAAACTGATAAAGTGCAGTTCTGACATATTCCAAGTTCTCAAATCAACTTATTCTACTATTCAAACAGATCGTTACTAATGCATTTGAAAATATAATTTGGGTTATTAGGCTGTGTCGAAATAAATTCTCTTCTGTTTTTTTTCCATTATATTCTTGTTTATGTTTACTACAGTATTTTAACATTATAATTCTACAAGTTTATGGGTGATATATCGAGGGAGTAATGTTACATTTTCATTACTTTCTACAAAGTTAAATTGTTTTATTTTAAAACATATAATGTTAATTACAAATTCAACCGGGAATGGTGCCCGGCATGGCCAGGTGGTTAGGGCGCTCGACTCGCAATCAGAGGGTCGCGGGTTCGAATCCCAGTCCCACCAAA
>NW_013666059.1:482871-489661 GCF_000517525.1 Limulus polyphemus
AGTTAAGAACAAACCTACAGAATGAGCTACCTCTGCTGTACCCACCACGGATATCGAAACACCTTCAGACTTACCGCTATGCTGCTGGGGGTCGGGGGACATTGTTTTATTAATTTGATTTTTGTGGGAACGGGGTATCATTCACATTTACATTTAATGTAATTGTGTAAAATCTTTTCTTTCATGAAATGGGTGAAAGTTTTTCACTCAGAAACTCAAGAACTTTCGAATGGTTGACTTTTGTTTTTCAGGATTAAAAATGGACCTTTTTTTTTTTACTCCTGAAAACTATTCGAACTATTCAAAAGCGCTCGAGTTTTGGGGTCTTTTGTAATATACCTGATTTTTTTTTGGCGGGGGGTATTTTACCCATTTATTTATTATTTATCATGATTGATTTGTTTTTGATGAATTTTCTTTCTTGACTTCAGAGCTTTTATGGATGTGCTAGGTTTTACACTAATAGCTATTTCCTACCTGTTGTCTTGTGGTGTTTTAAATACCATAATATTTTAGCAAATAGCCCCCCAGTAGCACAGCGGTATGTCTGCGGACTTATATCACTAGAAACCGGGTTTCGATACCCGTGGTGGGCAGAGCATAGATAGTCCTTTGTGTAGCTTTGTGCTTAATAACAAACAGACAACAACATCTTTGCAAATAAACACTGACGTCATGGTAGTTGGCATTTCCAACCTGAATGGTACCTTATACGACACATAGGCTAAACTGTCAGGTTCACACTAGATGGAAGACTTTCTTAAGCATTCGCCGCATACGTGATTATTTTTAGCATCATCATTTGGTGTCATTTCATTCCAGAGGAAGAATAAAAAAATAGAAGAGATGGGTAAAAGAGTGAAAGAAAGTATAGAGAGCACGAGTGAGAAAGAAAGAAAGGAAGAGAAGAACGAAATGGAAAGTACAGCGAGAACGAGATAAATGAAGTGTAACATCAGAAAGACAGGCAGTAGAGAGTGAGAGGACTAGTGGAGAATGAAAAGATGGAGGCGGGTCGTTCCGGAAAGGTTAAACAGTTAAGTTTATGGGCTGGAGGTCACTGGATAGACAAAAGTGAGACATAGGAACTGTAACATGATTGGGATCATCCTGGCGAAAGCGACATAACAGATAAGTACAAAGGAAGATAAATAAGTGGAAAATTCACTTTGGTGGTAATGGCATCAGAGAGAGAAACCGCTTGGTAACATAACGAGTACTTTTCGTTTGAACGTTTGACGACATTTCATTCCAGCCTGAAGGGCTGGCGGGCCATCGGAGAGCTACTCCCCCTCAACGGCCAGGAGATGTAAGAATAACACAGTTGAAGAATCGTATATGGAGATGATAAAGTGACTTCGTGGACTGAGATGCGGAAGACAAGTTTAATGTATGTTATTTGGAAATGTAATCAGGAATAAATGTGTGATGGAAGATCAGGCATTGGGGTCAGGATGATCTGGCGGCAGAGTCATAAGATAGAGGTTCAAGAGATGATCTGTCGGAGGTAAGTGGTTGCGAGGGGTATTTACGGAACAGGATAGAATTTCGTCGAAGATAGGAGATTTTTGATAGAAGCAGTGGTAAACATACTTCACTCGGAGTTCACGTAGATGGGTGGGAAGGATATATATATAGTGTTGTAGTGGGTGTTATATGAATGTATAGTTTCAAGTTTTACTTGTATCCTAATCCGATATTTAGATATACGCATATACGACGATACTAATTAATTCTTTTGCATCATTCAGCTGGATAGGTTGTCCAACTATCTAGGAAATACATGTGTAGACCCGTTTTTCAATCAACTTACCATTTCTCACCAAGTTATGCTTTTTTCAGCGTATTGTAGCTCTCGTTATTAATGTCAGAGATTATGTAAGATTTTTATGTATGTTATAATATATATATATATAGTTAATCCAAAGTTAGATTATCTATAACTACAATATTCACAAGGTTTTATTACAAGTGTAATAGTTGTGGTTTCGTATCAAAAACGTAATTAGAAGTTTGTTTAACTCTCTATAGGTGGAGATGATATGTAATTATTGTTTGTTTTTGAATTTCGTACAAAGCTACACGAGGGCTATCTGCGCTAGCCGTCCCTAATTTAGCAGTGTAAGACTAGAGGGAAGGCAGCTAGTCATCACCACCCACCGCCAACTTTTTTACCAACGAATAGTGGGATTGACTGTCACATTATAACGCCCCTACGACTGAAAGGGCGAGCATGTTTGGTGCAACGGGAATTCGAACCCGCGACCCTCAGATTGAGAGTCGAGCGTCCTAACCACCTGGCCATTATAAAGCCTTTATTTGAAAGAGCTAACAACGTTTTTAGTACTTTAGTACAACGTCAACTTTATATTTACTTCAAGTGGATTCCATGACATCATGAACAATCACTGTTGCTAAACTTTTCATTATTCATATTAGAATATCTAGTCTACGACTAACTGAAGTTTAACACGTTGATGTATTTTAACCACTTACATCATTTGTTTATGGAATATTTCATTATTAGTGCCATCCTTTTAACATCCTTACTTGACTTTACGTAATATAACATTATTTGCAAAATAAATAACTCCAATAATTATTAATTTAAAAATGATGGAATGCATATAAATGTTTGTTGGGCCTACTTATACTATTGAAGAAACCACATGTAACTTTTAGGTGTTAACGCCTGTTTTAAGCTGGCGAAACTTTATATTTTTCACATAGCTAGAGGCGTTTCTAGGTGCTTAAAAGATTCGGGCTTATGGCCCATAGGCGCGAGAATTTTGGCGTTTCAGTATGATATCGATCATGGTTTTCTATGCTGATTGTTCACGACACTAACTGGGGATTAGGAGTATTGTCAAATAGAATCGGAGCACGGACCCCTTGTGCCAGTGCCTAGTTACGCCTCTGAACATAGCATTATTTATTCTGTCCCTTAGGGTTTTTTTCTCAAAGAAGAAGAGTGTATAATAGTGTTTCAACCTCATTTTGTCCGCTATATCCATTGCTACCAGCCCGTTTCGCTCAATCCAGAGTTCATCCAGCCGTCTGAGATACAAATAACACAGTTTTGGTCGGAACACTATTTATATAAGCCATTTGCTACAACAATAATTGTTATGGTATGAATAACTTTTCTAAGCCTAATACTAATGTATTTTGACAAATATGATTAATATTATTTAGGTATTATTGTATCCTAAACCGTATTTTTAAGGTATTTTTTATTTTCCTACAACACTAATAAGAACTGAAATTTAAATAGTTTAAGCCCCAGTCTTTTGATGCAATGTCATTCCAATGTAATTAGTTTTAAGGTTAATTTAGTACCAATTGTAATAAAATGGAATATGTCCAATAGGAGGATAAGAAACGAAATATAATAAATAAAGAAATAAGACATTGAGTTCCCATACATCGTTAACGACTTGTAGCTTTAATTATTATTATTATTTTTTTTTGCAGTATATTTGTTTCATTCTGTCTTCAGTAACTACAAATATATTTATATAACTGTGATGGTCTATTGCCAGGGGGCGCTTCCCTATTTGTTTAAGATATCAAATTCACTTACATCGTTAACGACTTGTAGCCTTGAAATACTTTTTTTGGGGGGGTAGTATATTTGATATTTGTTTTATTCTGTCTTCAATAACCACGAATGTCTTTATAAAACAGTGATGGTCTATCGCCAGGGGGCGCTTCCATATTTGTTTAAGACGTCAAATAGGCAGCTGGACAACAGTACTGTAAAAGTTGATCCTTAACTCTCTGTAGTTAAAAGATAAACAACACTTTTAAAACAGCCTTGTCCGATTTGACGTGTATACCAGTATATCTCTGTCGACTTAGCAGATATCCCTACTTTTCAAAGTGGCAAATTATCTCTCTCTCCGTCTATCTATCTTAAAGATATTTAAGGATATTGTGATGAAAGTTTAAAACTAAAAATTTAAAGAACTAAATAAGAATAGTTATTCCATGCCTCGTTTTCCTTTATTATACCTAGTAGCTCTAATATTTTACTTTTGTGAAAAATTTAAGCGTTAACAGTGAGAAAAAGCTCGAATTTAAACTCTTTATATTATCTTGAATAACTCAGAAGTACTTTGAGTGTCTAATAATGAGGTTAGTGTTAACGATTTATGTGCAGTTCGCGGGCTTGTTAATTATCTGTGAAACCTAATCATTAATAATTAATGTAGTAGAGAAAGAGGTAAAGGCTGATCACGGTGTGCACTTGGAGCTGTATAAGAATCACTATAAATTTTCTGATGTAGGGTAGGCCATGTCGCTCGCCAGCCTTCAATCTGAACTAGTACGTTGTGGCAGCAGGTGCTGGTGCTGCAGGGCGTGTTACACCCAACCATTGTTGGCACCCCCTCCAGTATTAAACATTTCCCTGCTCCACTACAATGTGATTTATTTGTTTGATTTCGTTTTTTATGAAGGAGATGTGGTAATAATGTATTGAAAGTACAAGGCCCATGTGTAGTAATTACCTGAAAATCAAGTAGCTACATTTACGATGCCTTTCCAGTACCGACGAATATAAATAACTAATGACCTTATTACTTAAGGCTTAGCAGACCAGCCAAAAATCAAGAAACTGAAAGAAATTTCCTTTTCTTTAAAGAAAAAATCATTTCTCATCCAATCACTAACCATTTTCCACTTCTGATAAAAATGACTGATTCGTTTTGAACTATTCTCGACTAAATGATGGTAATTACAGTGGTTACCAAGTTGCTTCTTAGATAAATATATCTCGGTGTTTTTGAAAGATCTCTTTATTTTCATGACCCGGCGGCTTAACGAGTGGTTTGAGGGCATATGAAATTAACAATCGGGTTTCGATTCCCGCTATGGTTAGTACACAGATAGTCCATTGTGTAGTTTTTATGATTTTTACAACAAACAAGCAACTTATATGGTGTGTACACCCTAAGTGACCAGATTAAGAATTTGGTGTTTAAAAATGTAATAGGTCTAATGCTAATGTCTTATGACAAGTATATTTATAAACAAACAATTTTGGCAGTTTATTTCGTTCCAAGTCATGTGACAGAACAGAAGTAAATCATACATATTATTATTATTTATAAATTAGCTTTCTAGGTATTATACTATACGATTTTCAGTTTTTTAACGTTTTTCACATGACTCTAAAGTGATTTGAAACCAAAGTACTTACAATATTCTCCTTGTGATCTGTTTGTTTGAGATATTTTCGCAAAGGTACTGTTGTTGGTTTTTGTACTAGCCGTTCTAATTTTGAACTGATAAACTAGAAATAAGAAAGCTAGTCGAAAGAGCCCACCGCCAACTCGTAGGCTACTCTAATCGATTAGTAGTAGTACTTGCCCGTTACTTTTGTAATGAATCCACGACCCAAAGTGCGATTTTAAGGCAACAGAACACGATCCATAAAACCACGGATCCAGTGTCTAGCACCCTTATCATATCGAACCAAAACCGGTCCTCTTCTGGCGAAACATTGCATGTTTTAATAGAGTGAATTTTTAAATAAACAACATGTATTGTCGTGAAAGTTGTAATATTTATTGTATAAGAAGAATGAGTAATTTGGGGAAAACGTTTGTTACGCCATCTAGTTATCAGACGAGATAATATTCTGGTTTACTATGTTATTACATATACGAACAGACACATATATGTAAATATATATACATGTGTATGTGTGTGTATATGTCAAATCAAAATAACAAATAATTTACAACACATTTATATTTAAAGTATATTATGATCATAAAAGCCAAGTGTTGATCGGTCACGCTCGATTTTTCCGAATTTCGTGAGTTACACGAGTCTAATTCCACTTTTTCTTCTATAATACTTCGGCTTTTGATTTCCCGTTCCCATTTCAGTTAAATTTAATCATTAACATTGGCGGAAATAGCTCCTAAGTTATGACCTTTTTTTGGCTATATAAAGCCTGTCAAGGAAGGAGTTCCCAGAACCAGATCAGGCATGGCGTTATGTGTGTGACACCACATCACCCACATCATTATGACGTCAAGCTAGGAAGGATTCGAATAAGAAAGCCGGAAAGACTTCTCTGAAAAATAAGTCAAAAATTAGCAAAAGTCTATGCTTGGGAATTGTTACGAAAAAACCCTTTTTTAAGACAGACTGAAGATGCCAATTATCTGTAGGGAAGAGGGCGACTTTTCCTCAGAATAAGAACTGGTGTGTATGGAATCACATGGTCATTGAATGTTTAATCTTTTATCCAAAGGCACCAATATGTTGTATGTTTGCTCAGTTATATGTAGTGGATTCAGGAATAATATGTAGCATGTTTTTGGGAAAGAAAATTTTACATTTCTTAGATTTATTTCTTTTTGTGTATCGCCAGTTTTATACGGAATAGTTTTAGTTTCCAGTAAGTCACTTCATTTTTTACAGGCATTTACGTTAGTAAATACATAAAGACCGAGGAGGGCGCTATTGAGGTGGAAAAAAAACGGGAGTACCCCCGAGAAAACCCCACTTTCACTACCCGGACGTATGAGAAAAAGTTTCAAAATAGCAAAATTCTGGGTATTGGATGTACCCGTTGGGTTGTGCTACTCTCCAGTCGCGAGCCGTCTTCGGTTTTTTTCGCTCTTTTGCTTGCCATACCTACACATCGCGGCGAGCTATACGTTTGACTTTCGTGTTTTGGTTTCTTTTTTTTCTTCTCGCGAAGCAGTTCTCAAATAAACTTTTATATCGTGTGGGGGTGAATAGAAATATATTTCTGACCATTCCCGGTTGC
>NW_013666059.1:490535-492315 GCF_000517525.1 Limulus polyphemus
AAATATCTATGAGGGACATAGTAGATAAAATGACACGCGACTCTATGTTCTTTTAGTTATCAAATCGAAATTGTTGTTCTAATATATTCAGGGGTTGCGTTAGGAGCTGATCTGGGGTCTTGAGCAGTCAAGTAAACATTTTCCATTTTCTTGGACCAACTGAACGGTCATGTTACTTCTAGGCCCTCAACTTCCTCAGAAACGTTTAAGAAACGTTAACCACAACAACAGTTAAAAAAAATATATATATATACAAAAATAAATTATGTAACTGTTCATCAAATGTGTCTAAAGTGCTGTTTACGGTGCCTGTGACAGTTGCATCAGGAGAAAGATGATTTTTTTCGTCTGAATTTGATTCGTAAGTATTTAATTAAGGTCAATTATGTTACAAAAGCGTCCGAATGACCCGACAGAGATGTTGGTTGAATTTTAGGTACTATACAAGACTTTGCTGCAGCTAAAGCAAGAAAAACTTTCTGAATCTTTATACTTTAATATCATTGGTATTTCAATTATAATTGTTTGGTGTTATTTCTCTTTTGAGGCAGTTTTTTATAATTTGGTAAAAATAATACGAAGTCCAGTCGCGTAATGATAAAGAATTGATTTATTTCTTCAGTAACATTTGCTACAGGATAATTTCACTGGTGGGCCTAACTACACAAATAGCGTTTCAACATAAACTCCGAAACTAATGCATGCCTAACTTACTTATAAACATTCTTGCGGAATTTTCTCCCTAATCGATCGATATAAAACTCGCTGACTCATTAACACAGTAGTTGAATCACAGACGAATAGACACAGCAACTCTAACTATCTAGCTCGCTCAATGACACTGAACTGAATATCTGAGTAAATTTAATAAGCTAACTAACTAACAAACTTTATCCAGGAAATTTGTGGAATAGTTTGTATTTCAAAGCTACACTGGGTTTTCTTGTTTTTGAAATAGCATAACTAGACAAGGTTTAAATGAAATAAACACAATTTTATTATAATCAGACAAGAAGAAAAACGCAGCGTACTTACTTGCACAGAGAGGGCCACAGTCAATAATCTAGAGGGTGGTGTTTAGTTTTACAGCTTCCTCTCTCTCAGGATCTTTCTCAAATATGGCTTTTACTCAAATAACTCATTGTAGAAGATATGCTTGAATTAAACAGGTAAACTCGGCTTCTTTGTCCAGTCAATAACATCACCTTGTAGCTCTTATTTTCTCACGGCATTGGTCGGCTATAACTTACTTCGTTAATTTGGTTGACCATTACAGTCAATGATCCTTTCAACATGGATGCTATGTTACTGTAATATCCCCTCGGGAAGAGTAAACATTATCTACTATAGGGAATAAAGGAACAAAACAACTAGAACAAGGAAACCTCGCCTATTTTCTGAACCATGTTTTTATGCTACAGCTGCAAAGAATCTAACAAACAAACAAAAATTTAAATTCCTATGTATTAAAGCAGGTAGAAAATAGATTATATGCCGGCATATCACAACTCTAGGATGTCAAACTAGGTAACCAAACTTTTAAAGTATTTTCATGGATTTCATTGATCCATCCGCTGGATATATGTAATATCTTCTGTTTACTAAATTTCACAAGATAGATTAAAATTAGCTTTTTTAATTAACAAAAAATAGGATTATATATTGCAAATGCGTATTCGCTAGGGTAATAGACCCCTCCAGTTTTGAGCCTGTTGTCCCTGAGTCCCGCAAAAAAAAAGTTTTCAAAAAAGAAAGAAGACGTCGGACGGACGAAGAACGT
>NW_013666059.1:493315-505099 GCF_000517525.1 Limulus polyphemus
TTTTACCAACGAATAGTGGGATTGAACGTCACCTTATAACGCCCCCACGGCTGAAAAGGAAAATTGGTTGTAGAAGGGGGTACTCCAACTAAAACAAATTTGTCCCAGTTTTACCTGTATTAATCCTATCCATTCTAGTATTCACAAGTCTTTAGTGGCCCACCTAGTTTGAATATATGAATGAGTGATTGGACTTTTCAAAAAGACTCCGGTTGATCAATGGTAAGTTCGAGGGCTTATGACTAAAACACGGGGTTCGATACTTACGGTGGGCACAGCACAGAGAGCTTATTATGTTTTTTTCTTATTTAACAACAAAACAAACAAATAAGCAAAGATTATACAACTGTTCCTGAAATATCCCGATAAAAAGGGGTCAATTCTGATTGAGCCCAAATCGTAATCAAATCACTTTATATACATTATTTTTTAAAATATTCATAAATACATATTGTAATTTAACTTGACGTCTCATAATATTTTATAAGCATTCACAATAATCTTGCTAAGTTCAGTAACAAGTCTGTAATGCAATAAAATTCAGTTTTCTATCGTTATAAACATGAACAGAAGATGTATACGTAACGTTTGTTAAATCAAATATGAGTGCTGTATCTTTTCGCTCATAGTTATTCTTACAATTAAATCCTGTGGTTTTGTGTTAATGTGAGTGAATACAATCGTTTGTTTAATTATTTAATATCTATTAAGTGTAATACATATATATATATATATATTTGTATATATGGTGACGTACCATGAATACAAATATTTATCAATTCTGATATATACATGTATGTTGGGGTGACATATTTATTAAAACGTAGGTAAAAGTAAATCCTTCTTTACGTCCAATTCGCCAGTATAGCAATGTATTTTGTTCACTTTGTGTGAATAAATAGAAAAAAAAGACATATTAATTGTAACTTAACCGGATTTTTCAACACAATTAAATTTAATTTAAGTTCAGTAGCATGTGTTTATATTGTGATTTAAATAATTAGATAATAGCAGATCTGACTTTTGTTAGGCCTAATTTGCTTACCGAGTCACTTGTTAGGTGTATTCATACATCCTCAATAATTGAGCGTGTTGGGGGTTTAGTGTAAGTAAATATAAATGTATAAATGGTCATGCCAAGTCTGAATTTGATCCCTTGTCATTTCTTATGGCCAAGAGTTCAAATCTTAGTTATTTCGTGTCCAGTCAGTTTATTCCTTCATTATCTCACGTATTGTGGTCAGTAAAAACTTAATCATAGGGGAGATTCAGGAGACAGACTGTTTCTTAGTGATTTTTATTTCTTGAAAGAAATTATGAACACTTATAAAAGATACGTTTTCGTCGTTTGCTTGTAGTGGCAAAGATATGGCATTTCTGTATATGCACTTATGCTCCTTTATATCACAGTCTACATCTTTGTTACTCTATATGCACTTATGCTCCTTTGTATCACAGTCTACATCTTTGTTTCGTCATTGAAATATAATAAAATTACTAGTCTTTCTACTGTGTCATTTTAATCCTTAAAAATGTACCGGAATGCACCATTTAACTTCATTAAAAAATAATCAGAGGGGGACATTCCCCCAAACTCCAAGTGCGCATCGAGATTACATAATAATTTCACTTGGTAATTATCAAACCTTTGTATCAGTGGTACAGCTTAGATACAAATGTTGTGTAAATGAAAACGAAATAAAAATAATGCGAATTTTTTAGTTTGTTCTAGTTTTCAGCTACGAAATTAAAAGTTAGTTATGTTAGCTCTTTTAACGATAAAAAATGAGGGATTAGTAAAATAAATATGTCATGCACGAACTCATTTTAAAATTGTGTTAATGATGAATCACAATAGTGGAACTGATTATGTTTAATTCATGGGGAAAGATTTAGTTCATTCGTGAATATATTTGATGTGGTATCCAGTACTATGCATTATAACTTAATTGTATGTCTGAAAACGGTTTAATGTAATTTGATGTTGTATGATAATACAACTGCGCCATCATGCGGCCGAATAAATCATCTGTAAATTTTGTTTCATCCACCGAGTAGCATGATTTTTTTTTTTATCAATTCTATCAATTATCCCGATGTGTTTGGTTTTTTTTCTGAATTTCGCGCAAAGCTACACGAGGGTTACTTGCGCTAGCCGTCCCTAATTTAGCAGTGTAAGACTAGAGGGATGGCAGCTAGTGAACACCACCCACCCAACTCTTGGGCTATTTTTTTTATCAACGAATAGTTTGATTGACCGTCATATTATAATCCTAGTCAAAATATGCTAGTTTTAAATCTAAGAACTTATGAGTGAAAGCAAAGAAGAATATGTGACAATATGTCAACCACACTATATTTTATTATATCTGGTGCCGGCAAAGCCTTTCGCTCAATACCAGAGCTTATCAGGCTGGCTGTAGTACAACAGATATAGTAATGATCTTTTCTCTCTCTCTCTCTCTCTTTTTTGACGACATTTCATTCCAGCCCGGAGGCCTGGCGGGCCAACTGAGGATTACGCCCTCTCAGTGGCCAGGAGATGTGCCAACTGAGGATTACGCCCTCTCAGTGGCCAGGAGATGTCGAAGTACACAGTGGCAAGAAACAACGAGAGATGAGTAAGTGAGACCAGGTTAGCAGGGATCGAATCGCTGTTTATATCACGAATTACTTAAACAACAACTGTCTTCGGTATGAATTAGATCAAATTTGTGAACTGTGATTTTATCAATTGTTACAAATCAGAATTAAGTTTATGATTGTTATCAACACCAAATGTTTTACTTATTTACAATATTTGTTTATTTTAAACTCGGAAGAACTGACGAACAGACATATATAACTGTTGTCCTTGTTCATTATACTAATTCGTTATTGTTTCAAAGAAATTAGTCAGGTAAGTAAACCAATGAGTCTTTAAAAAGAAACATATACTCTTGTATAATATTAAAAGTCGAGGCTAAATTTGCAAGTTGTTTCATTTTCTCGGCATTAAATTAGACGATAACAACAGAGATCATTTCTGAAAAATTATATCGTGTTATTCGAAGAATCATTTAGTTATAGAATACAAAATATATCTAATAGAGAGATATATTTTATGTCTCTATATCGTAGTTGACCTTCCTCAAAGTACTGACGTAATGTCATACGTTCATTACCAGCGTTGTTCATATATTGCATCATAGTAAGTTTTGTTTGTTTGCTTGTTTTGAATTTCGCGTAAAGCTACACGAGGGTTACCTGCGCTAGCCGTCCCTAATATAGCAGTGAAAGACTAGAGGGAAAGCAGCTAGCCATCACCAACCATCGCCATTCTTGGGCTACTCTTCTACTAACGAATAGTGGGATTGACCGTAACATTATAACCGTCACGTCTGTACGTGATGGAGTACAGGAATCATTGTAAAACATGTACAAATATCAAGATGATAAAACCATCGTAGGCCTGTATTATTATTACTTTTATTTACGTCACTTATAAATCCAATTTAGAAGGTTCATCCAGAGGTTAGATGTCATTGTTTAAAAGATACAGATAAACGGTCATTATCTTAACATTCTATGTATTTTTTTTTAAGATATGAGTAATTGATACAATAAAGACAAATCCAGAAAAAGTTCTAAACGACCAAACCAACTTAGGCTTCTTCCCATTTGTCTCTTGGTGAATGTCAAGGTCACTTCCGGTTCTTTGTTTAAACATACATATATAAACCTCGCTACAAAACATTTCAGTTTGTATGTGATGATGGATTTACTGGCGAAACTATGGTCGTAATAAATGATGTATTTGTGAAACGTACAATTGTCTTGTTTTTCCTCAATTTTGTGTGAATAATTAATTGGTCAACAAGATTTGTTGGTGTGTAGGAAGGTGGTGGATGCAAATTTAGGCTATTTGTTTTTTACAGAAAGTGAGTGTTTTACGTTTCACTTAGCGTAATGTATGTTACAACATATAAAAATTTAGCACACCAAGAAAACTGTGTGGACGTGGGTCAGAAAGAAAGATACGAGGGGTGGGGATTTTCCACGAATGTTTGGGTTTTTACACGAAGGAGGGCGTTGTTTCCATAACTAAGCTTTTTCGATGGTTTATTCAAGAAATTTGTGAACTAAATTCCAAGTTCGTGTTACCTCTCTCTGTATAATCCAAATCATGCTTTCAAGCAAGAATTTTTGTACCAAAGCAAGTTACTGCTTCTATCAAAACTCCAAATCTGTGGGTTTCGAGGCCCAGTGATTTTCTTCTCATTAAACCGAAGAGAGAGGGCGTGTTATTCTATAAGTCGTGCACATAATTTTATGCATGTCTACATTAAGTAAGGTTTAATCACACACACGTCCAAAACCTGTAATAATTTTCGTGCTTATGCTACATTCGAAAAGTATCTTCTACTGCGCATGTACAGCTTAACTTTGTTTCTTCAACTTATTGTTCAGCTTGAAAAAAACTTAAGTAAATGTGTTTAATCTTGAAATAAACTAAATGGTAGTAATGCAAAACTAAAGTCTGAACCACAACAAATTTCACCAAGATTCACACAACCAGAATGTTAAAGAGAAGTTGTTGTTTTTTAAAAATTAAAACGTATATTGAAATTCAGATGTAAATTGTTAACTAACAGATTATATCAAAGTAAACATCAATATATATCTAAACAATAACAATGTAAGGGTTTGTTTACAATTAAACACAAAACTACAAAATGGGCTAACCGTGCTCTACTCACCATGGGTATCTAAACCAGGTTTCTAGCGTTGTATGTCCGTAGACATACCGCTGTGCCACTTGGGGGCAAAGAAGTAAGGGAAAAATATTACATTTCAAAGCAAAGAAATGACAATTTATAAACATAGGTGAAAGGGAGTTGTGAAGTTATAGTAAAAAATAATGAAACGAAGAAATGGAATTGATTTTTACTCTATAATTTACTAACACGCATCTTTATGACGAAATACTTCCACCACAGTGAGGTCACCGCGTGCTTATCATTCATTGGCTGATCAGATACTAATTCAACTGAGACTGAAGAGCGTAGAGCAGGTATTGTTTGTATGCTTTTTGAATTTCGCGCAAAGCTACACGAGGGCTATCTGTGCTTAGCCGTCCCTAATCTAGCAGTGTAAGACTAGAGGGAAGGCAGCTAGTCATCACCACCCACCGCCAACTCTTGGGCTACTCTTTTACCAACGAATAGTTCGATTAACCGTCACATTATAACGCCCCCACAGCTGAAAGGGCGAGCATGTTTGGTGTGACAGGGATTCGAACCCGCGGGACGGGGATTCGAACCCGCGACCCACAGATTGCGAGTCGAGCACCCTAATCACCTAGCCATGCCGGACCGTAGAGCAGGTATTACTGTCAAAATGGAAACGAACAGACAGTAAATAATGGGACGTATAAACAGTGGACTAAAGAATATATTCGTTTAATAAATTGTGCAATATTTACATCAAGGAATAAGTATTTAAGGTTAAATTCACAAGTAAAGTTATCATTTTATGATATTTCTTATTTTTTCATTTGTATTATTTTTTACCCTGTGTATTTTTTTAGCATGACAAATGGAATAAGCATTAATATTTGGTCGTCAAGAAATTAATGTCGCGTTTTGGAACACATTCATAACCCCCCCCCCCAAAGAAAATTCGTACATCACGTATGATAGTTAAACGAACCGCCTAAACGTCACGTTAGTGTAGCCTATATAATGTTTAGTATACTCTAATCTCTTATAGTTATGACACACGACGAGACACACATTCGGCATGTAATGCTGTTTGAATACAAGAAGGGAAACAACGCATCTGTAGCCACAAAGAATATCAAAGAAGTTTATAAAAATGTTTAAACGTTCAACGATGGTTCAGCAAATTTCATTCAGGAGACTTTAGCCTTAAAAACCGTGATGGCAGGGGCCAACATGTTGGAATTGATATTGATATATAACACGTCTATATATCAGTCAGCAACATGTTTTGAAACTCACAAAATATAGCACGGCTATACATCAGCCAGCAACATGTTTAAAACTCATAAAATATAACACGTCTACATATCAACCAGCAACATATTTGAAACTCACAAAAAAGTATATCTACATATCAAACAGCAACCTGTTTGAAACTCACAAAAAAATAGTATATCTACATATCAGACAGCAGCATGTTTGAAACTCACAAAATATAGCACGTCTATATATCAGCCACCAACATGTTTGAAACTCATAAAATATAACACGTCTATATATCAGCCAGCAACATATTTGAAACTCACAAAAAAATAGTATATCTACATATCAGACAGCAACATGTTTGAAACTCACAAAATATAGCACGTCTATACATCAGCCAACAACATGTTTGAAACTCACAAAAAAGTATATCTACATATCAGACAGCAATATGTTTGAAACTCACAAAACATAGCACGTCTATACATCAGCCAACAACAAGCTTAAGGTAGCCAAATGCCTCGCCATCTAATTAATGACGCGCATGAATGGATTAACGAGATTCCCACTGTCCCTATCTACTATCTAGCGAAACCACAGCCAAGGGAACAGGCTTGGAGAAATCAGCGGGGAAACCACACACACCAGTGAGCAACATGTCTGAAAAACAAGAAATATAATACATCTACTTATAAGGCAGCAGCATGGCAGAAATACAATAAACATATCAAGGTTGTTATTATTAATTGTTTAGGATTTCGTAGAAAAGCAATTCATATAACCACTGCAAGATGCTGTACCATCGAGTTCTAAGGGTAGTAACCCTCGAAGAGTTTCTACCACAAGTCTCAAACAAGGACATTTTTTCATGAATTTAAATACCCCCTAGGATCAATTATTATCACTACTATTGAATAAAAAGCATTGAACTAGCAAGACAAGGCCACTAGCTGAGATAATTACAAGGTCACCAGAAAGGTTCGTTACAAGGTCACTGGTATCAAAAACAAAGGTCTTTACATACACTACCATCAGGAAAGGATGTTGTATCATAAAGTAAAATATCACACTGATGGACCAGAAGGTTAAGGTCATTAGGTGATGTCTTTACAAGGTTACTGGTTTCGGACAGAAAGATCTTTACATCCACTATTATAAGGAAAGGATGTTATACTATAAAGAAAAATATCACACTGATGGATCAGAAAGTTAAGGGCACTAGTTGGAGCGTTTACAAAGTCCACTAGATGGGGTTGTTACAAGATCACTAGATGGGGTCATTACAAGTTCACTGGTTTCGGACAGAAAGAACTTTACATCCACTATTATTAGACAAGAAAGTACGTACCTTAAGGTAAAATATTACTTTGATGAACGACAAAGTTAAGGTCACTAGTTGGAGTGTTTACAAAGTCCACTAGATGGAGTTGTTACAAGGCCACTAGCTGGGGTCTTTACAAGATAACTGGTATAGGCCAATATAGTTCTTACTTCTTCAAGGATGTTGTACTACAAGATTAAAATATCGTCAAACTAGGGTAAGAAAGTAATATCATCGATGCGTGACACGACTGATAAATATTAGGCCTATTTCTTTAGTAGTGTACATGCAAGGTGTAGAGAAATATTTTAAAAAAGGCTATTCGAACGAAGATAGAATATTCCGGAAATCTCCTTTTTTATGTTCAGAAATATTTTAAGGGTAATCTGAATGACATAATGTAAATGTTAACGCATGTGTGGTATGAACACGCATCTATCATTGTTTGTTTGTTTAACTTTCGCTCAAAGCTACTCGACAGGTTATCTTCGATAACCGTTCCTAATTTTGAAGTGATGAACTAGAAGGAAGGGAACTAGTCAACACCAACTACTGCTAGCCTTTTGGGCTATTCTTTAACAACGTATAGTTGGATTGATCGTCATATTATAGCGCTCTCATGACTGGAAGGGTGAAGATGTTCGGTGATAGGATTGGATCCCGCGACCCTCAGATGGCGAGTCGAGTGTTCTAACAAGGTCTTGCAGTTGCCTGACTCCGTCATAATTTCGACGATAGATTAGAATTTTTTCAATTTTTTTCTTGAAACAGAAGTTTTGCTAAATGAAATGGCGGGATTTCAGTCCAGGTGTAGTTTTTTATTAATTATTATTGTAATTAAGCACAAAGCTACACAATGGGCTATCTTTTATATGCGGAAACATATGTTAGCTGAGTTCTTGCACAGATCTTAAAATATAACGTTGGTAAATGGAAACATCGACACATGTAGATACGTAGATCTTGAAAGTCGAATTGTTCAAAACTTGAAAATAGCGTTGGTAACTAGGCCAATTGTTGTTTGAGATGTTGCAAAGGAAATATCTGTTGAAGCTTTTCGCCAGACACTAATCATAGCAGAACCGCCTGGAAAATGATAGTTAGGAAATAGCACCATGGGCTATCTGTAATTGCTGTGCCCAGCACAGGTATCGAAACCCGGTCTTTAGCATTATAAGCCTTCAGACTTACCGCTGAGACACTGGGGGGGGGGTGTCAGGTGTAAGAATGTAAATGTTACAATAGTCATTGTCTCTTTCAAACCTTCCAATATTCTGAAGCACACGTGTTTTGACCTATAATCAAAATCCATTTAAATGAACGATTTGAAGTCTCTAACTAGAACAATGAGGTTGGGTTTTTTTAATACAGGCTTTACTAACTCTCCCAATAACCTCGGCGTTCCATTGTCTTATTTTATTCTTCTCTATTCACGAAACCTTAGAAAAAGTTTGAAGGTCAAATGCACGCCCTAAACGGATCTTGCATTTTGAAAAAAAAGAAAGAAAAATGGCCTCCATCGTTCTAAATTGGTAACTAAATACATTTTTGTATTATTCCCACAAGTCTCTTTTCAAAAAGTCGAGTTTTAGCGTCATATGAAATAATTCATCCACTCGTTCCCCCGGTGACTAAGGGCTCATAACTTGTGTCACTTTGGGCTTAAAAACAAAGAAAACATTTATCCATACTGAAGAGTGAAATCTTAAACTAGCTTAATAAGTTAGGTTCTTGTAGGTGTGCTTTTAACTATTCCACGCCCCACTCCTCTTAGAAGGTGTTCGACTATAAAAAGTTTGTTTTACAGCAAAGCGACATTGAGCTATCTGCTATATCCAGCGCGGGAAACCGCACCCTGGATCTTAACGTCGTAAGTCAGCATACTAACTGCTGTCTCACCGAGAGATAACTATAAAAATATTCACGAAAACAATTTCAATAGCCTACTAATAAAACTTCCGCTTAGGCGATGAATTAATTTTATTGACTTTTCGGAGGTGGCTTTCGCAAGCACCATCCGCCGTACTTATTTGTTTATTTCTTTTGGTGTTAAGCACATAGCTAAACAATGGTCTATGTCTCTACCAACCACGGGTATCGAAACCCTATTTTTAGCGTTATAAGCCCTCGTACTTACCGCTAAGCCACCGAACTGCCTTTCGTCGTGCAGATCTACACAATAATGGCATAACATTTTCTAGAAATTCATCCTTACTGGACAGCTTCTTCTTAATAATATACTGTCTTTATCATATTAGATACTTCTAGGACTTCTGAAGATCTGGGTCAAAAAACCCCCCAAACCACTGAACGTTTCATGATTATAAGAGGCCAGAGAGTTGAGAAATTATTGTCACTGACAGACATACAGACACGAGCCACTTTGTAATGAAGATATGTTGTCTTGACAGTTCTTTATTTCAATATTTTGACAATGGAATACGAGTAACATATTTCTGCATTGATTAGCTATCTCTGTTAGTCAACATTCTCTTATTGTTGATGTTTTTTTTTGCAACTAATTATTTTGATACATAGAAAGATTAATTGCATTTAATGGTAAAAATTTGTAGATATAAGCCGTGGTGCCACGAGCGACACCTATATCTTTGACTTATGGTAAATTTCGGAACGTTCGACAATGCAGTGATAGCAGGGTAGACTTATAGCTGGAGGAGGATGTGATAGTTCTTTCCAAAGAGAAATATCCAAACAACTAAACTGGAGAGGAAGAAGAATGCAGTAGTTAGAAAAAGGTAGCTATCAATGTTCTCCACAGAAGTGTGCGTTTAGGACACCAACGGGTTCTGAAACCATACACAAGGCCAATCTGAAGCAACGCTCTCATCCGCAATGTGAAAATTAAGGTTACGAGAGAGAACCTTTCAACCAAAAAAAAAATCATTGTGATAAAGCAAGAAATATTATATGGTACCGTAAACAAGAGAATAAATAAGGATTTAAAGCCAAAAGTTCACAAGTTTCCACTCACGCGTCGCAATCAACGGTTGTTTTCAAAGACACTGAAATCACAGCAATCCCTTTCGAACGCACATCTGTCAAGCCCCTAATGCAGACACAGTGGATCTTCATGCCTTTTGACGCGCGTAGTCTGTGACCAATTTTCAAAACGTATGGTCTAAGACTGACCTCGTCGTTCCTTACTGAAGTCTGTTATAATTGAAACTGAGGCGTCGAACAACAGTGTTTAATCATAGTTAGCAAGCTCAAAATGACGCCCCTCCCCTCAGTGGAACAGCAGTATGTCTGCGAACTTATACTACTAGAAACCGGGTTTCGATACTCGAGGAGGGCAGAGCACAGATAGACCTTTGTGTAGCTTTGTGCTTTATAACAAACAACAACAATTCACAATGAACGATGAAAAAATAACAACTGTTCTAAGGACAGACCATGAATTGAAACATTCTTCTTATAGAGCACGGTTAATCTTCAATGTTATATATGTTTAGCCTTCCTTGCATTTAATTGATGAAATAAGTTTTTGCCGCTATAAGGCTGTCTCCGTTTCACTTTTTATAAGAATATGTTGGTCATTAGCCTACGGGCTGATCATTCCATTGTTTTTCGATGAAAATATGGCTGCTAACTCGAGGAATAATTCTAGCATAATTAATTGTTTCATTAAGCATTGTAAGTGCTATAAAGTCTTTCTCGCTAAGTGTATGGCAAAATACAGTAAAAAGTCTAGATTGTCTCCCAATGGGTCAGCGGTTACCGGAGTTTGATTTCCCGCGGTGGACAGAGCTTAAATAGTCTTTTGTACAGTTTTGGACTAAACAACCACCAGTGATATCTAGAGTTACTACGCCTATGTTATATACGAATACAGTAAACGACGACAATTGTTTTAGAGCATTTTAATTATGTTTAGGTTGAGTTTGATGCATATTACAAATAGCTGATAAATGTGGAAATTAATTTGTTCTAGTTAATGTTACCTTGTTAATTGCTGGTAAATAGAGTAATGTGTATTTTATATGTATTGCATTATATACTGTTTAATTTTAAAAGGACTTTAGGGGCTGTAAGTGAGGCCCACGGGATGTTGCACTCGACATGTCATGATCAGTACTTAAAACCAGTGTTTCCCAAAGTGGGGGCCTCGGCCGCCCTGGAGGTCGCCAGAAAATGGGCCGAAGATAAAGATGCTGAATAAATTTTAATTCTAACAAACAATTAGCCGATAAAAATTTGTTGAATTAATTAACTTACAGGATTGCTTCATATTTTACAATAAAAATAAGAATACCTTACATAAAATTAAGCGTGTATTTAAAAATACACGAGAGAACGTGAGTCAACAAATGAAACTAATTTGAAATGAGCCCTGGTAAGAAAGGAGTCAGTAGAAGTAGAGTGATCACTACTGAAAAGCTTCACTTGTGAAATATATTCTAACTACAAATTAGTGCCCGGCATGGCCAGGTGGATAAGGCGCTCGACTCACAATCTGAGGGTCGCGGGTTCGAATCC
>NW_013666059.1:505914-507761 GCF_000517525.1 Limulus polyphemus
TTAAAATCCGATTTTTATCTAGACTAGGAACCACTGGGAGTATCTAAAATTACCATTAACCATATACTGCGAATACAATACGTTGCCCCTAACGAAACAAAAACATAAACAAGGAAACAAACATGATGTTAATAAGATACAGGCACACTTATCCTCGGGTGTGGTATAGAAGATAGCATTCTAGCCTGCGGATCGAGAGGTCCAGAGTTCGATCTCTGATACCCCTGAACACGTTCTGCACCTTCAGCTATGAGGAAGATATAAGAGTGAGACAGGCTTGTTTGACATTTGGTTGAAAGTCCTTGTGGCGGCGGATGATAGTCAATAATTCAAAGTCAGGGATGGTTATGACTGAATTAACGTCTAGAGTCATTGACCTGGTCATTTAACCCCCCAAACCAAGCCAAGTCTCCTCAGCTTAGCATTCCAGCCTCCATAATAGTCCCATAGTATGGATAGTAGAATAAAACTTAAAATGTCTAAGTCAATGATTACTACTATTAGAAAATAAAAAAAAGAATTTATTCTCTAAATTAGAGCATGAATACGGCTTTAACCTGTAGGCAAGTTCATTTTAATTCATAATTTTAGGATCTATCTAGCATCTGTTAATAAATTCTGTTGTAACATGTTTTTGTTTTTTTTACGTGTGCAATCAGCATTTCATCGAAAGTTTGTTTTTCAGTTATCGCCCCTCCCCTCAGTGGCACATTCTATGGACTTCTACTGCTAGAAACCCGGTTTCGATACCCATGGTGGACAAGGCATAAATAGGCCTTTGTGTAGCTTTGTGCTTATTAACAAACAACAACTTTTTCAGTAATCAAACGAATCCTTACAGAAGTTATAGATTAAAATTATCTCATATTTTACACAATTTTGTACAAATAATTTAGAAAAAAAGAAGCTAAATCAGCCGCAAAAAAGTTTTATTTAATACAGCTCATTTTTTAAAATCTCGTTAATTTTTTAGAAAAAAAAATTATTTTACAATTTTTTTTCATAATTCATGAAATTACCTATCATGGTCTATTCTTGATATGGTTATATAATCGGATTGTATGTTTTCTACCTTCTTGTATTAATATAAGAATTTTTCAAAATTTATTTATGCAGATATATATATATAGTTCCTACATAGCAAGGTTAAGTTGCTGTTGCTCTAGATACCTATTGTTCTGTGTCATACAGCTAGAGTAGCACTTTTTGTCTTTCCTTAGGAAATATAGATCAGAGGTAATAACCTCTTTTTATTGGAAATGACCAGTCACCTGGATAGCGTTAGTCGCTCTGAATAAGACTTATGTTAACAAGGTAGATAAGTAAAGTGAGATTTATTCAGTCTGAAGCAGGATCTCAGCAGAGTTAGGTTTGCATGCGACTGCATCTAAATTACTTAGAACGACTTCAAACCTAATTGTACAGTAAAGACGACTGTCTGTTGTGGCAAGTAAAGTACAATTTTCGCTGTGGTTATTTCAGTAATGAGTGCTTATTGTGATTGGAAATTTGTGTAAAGTCTTTCTTTATTTCTCGAGAACTTAGTTAGTTAGAAAATACAGAAATATTTCGCAGTAAATATCTTGATGATTCTTGTATTATTCAACAAACTTATCTTGTCACTTTTAAGGATTGGTTTAGTTTGTTTTCAATTTCGCGCAAAGCTACATGAGGGCTATCTGCGCTAGCCGTCCCTAATTTAGCAGTTAAAGACTACAGGGAAGGCAGCTAGTCACGCCGGGCCCATTTTTAAGGAGATTCATTGCTATCTGTGAATACCATGGATACATCCTTCATTTGATATGTCTTCCTCTTAGCGTTCATGCCCCCCAGTGGCACAGCGGTAT
>NW_013666059.1:507915-513504 GCF_000517525.1 Limulus polyphemus
TTCGATACCTGTGGTGGGCAGAGCACAGATAGCCCATTGTGTAGCTTTGTGCTTAATTACAAACAAATTGAGCATTCATTCTATGATATTCAAACTTTAAGTAGAAATAAAGACATCAGATATTATGTTTATCACAGTATTGGGTACGAGACATTGCAATTACAAAGAAATAACTTCCTTATGATATATTTATACTCTACGTTATCATTATTCAGTAATGCCTGAATTCAGATATTAATTCGTATTTCATGTTTACTTTTTTTTTTGCAGAAAATAGTTTTCAATATAAAGGATCGCCACCCCTTTCACTAAACTGTTTGATACTTGATACAAGGTCTGACTGTACAAATTCCTTGGTACGATTATCCCCTGGCCCGTAAATAAGTTCCCACGAAACTCACGTGAACAACACGCTACCTGTTCGACAAGACCGGTTCCATCATGTACCGTTACTTGGCGTTTTACACCGTTATAAATGTACAGTGATCGGCCTGGAACCTTCACATTTCATCGAAGCCTCGTATTTCCTCCGTAGGGTGTCGCTGTAGTCGATATCCTATTTTACCAGCTTCAGAAGCCGGTCGTTCGTTCTAAGCTTGCAAGTTAAACAACGTGTAGGATGGACGCCGACTGGTCTTAACAGCTGTGGAAGTGTGAAAAAGTGAAAACGGCCTGACAGAGCAACTTTTCTAGCAGCTGGACCTAGACTATTTTCCAATCTCTCGTACCTCTGCAGCAAATGACTAGGTGCACAACTGGTAAATGTCCATCGTTTGAGAGTTTTACCTGTTTCGACTGATTGGCTTTCCACTACAAATTACAATGGATTTTAAAAACAAAGTACAGCAGGCTCCTAGTGTTCTACTTTTTTTAACGTACTTGATATTGGGTGAGTAGTTGTACAATTCAGTATAAGTTCGTACGAACAGTTATGGAGTGTGGTTTCTAACCAGTAACTCCATACTCCAGAAATTTTAAGTTGTTATAAAGCATTTTTTTTGTATGTGTGTGTGTGTTTGTGCGTGTTTTTTTTTTTTTTCGCTTCATAAGTGAGTTGGGTAAATAATAAAATGTACACGGTTTGTGCTTCCTGTTATTTCTATTTGTTAATTTATCTTGTTCGGTATATTTTACTAAATATTGTACTGTTTCGCGTGTTAGATTATCTTTAGCTCTAAGCTGCACAATGGGTTATCTGCACTCTGTCCCCGTATTATAGTTGACCCACGGAGAACATTTCGTGTGGCATATTTATCTAATGTTCTGGTTTGAGTTTCCTCATGGGCTTAGTATATTTCACACTATCATAATGTATTTTTACATATGAGCATAATTAGTACTCATTTTGATATTTGTTTCTTAGCACAAAGCTACTTTACGGGCTATCTCTGCTGTGCCCACAACAAGTATTGAAACCATCAGACGTACTACTGAGTCACCAGAGGCGTATATATATATTTATATATACACACTTTGGAATAAGACTCACTTTGTTCGTTGTTTCAATAAAGTATTTTTTACTTTACGGGCTATCTCTGCTGTGCCCACAACAAGTATTGAAACCATCAGACGTACTACTGAGTCACCAGAGGCGCTTATATATTTATATATACACACTTTGGAATAAGACTCACAAAACGATGTGTTTGTTCGTTGTTTCAATAAAGTATTTTCAAGCAAGTAAGAAATAATCTCTTTAAATTCAGTTCGTATCATCCGTAATAAAAATATAACCCGGTGGGCCAAGTGTGGCCCAATGGTTGATATGTCAGACTATCGATCTTCGGGTCTGCATTCGCGTCCCGTTAACTGATAAACAAAAACAACCTCCGCACTTGGGGGCCGTGGATGAATTTAAGAACTACTGTCAAATCCCACTATTCGGCCAGACAAAGAGTATCACAAGAATTGGCGGTTGGTTCTGTTGACCAGCTGTCTGTTCTATAATTCACCAATTCAAAATTAGGAACAGATAGCGCAGATACCCCTTGAATTGCTTTGCGTGAATATCCCCAAACTAGCAAAAAACAAAATAACTCGGTACTAAACAAATAACTGTGCAATAAACAGTGAAGGATTTTGGTGTACTCGATATTATGTAGTAAAAACTTTTTACAAAATTTTTGAGTCAACTTCTTTTGGTATTTTTGAATTTACTAAATTTAAGATTTTAAAAATATGTTCTTTTTCTTTTTCAAATGCTTATAGGTCAGTTCAAAACAGTTGACAATAATTATATGAATATAAAAGAAGAAACTTGTGTTGTTGATGAATTGATTTTTAGACTATAAACTGTATAGACTTGCTTCTTGTTAAGCCTAATGGATTGAATTTTAAACTATAAATTGTATAAAACTGCTTGTTGTTAAGCCTAATGGATTGAATTTTAAACTATAAATTGTATAAAACTGCTTGTTGTTAAGCCTAATGAATTGATTTTTAGACTATAAACTGTATAAACTTGCTTGTCGTTCAGCCTAATGGATTGATTTTTAAACGAAAGATTATATAAACTTATGTACGTGCCACAATTTTAAGCCTAATATAATAATATCCCCTTGAAATAAGCAACTGCGCCAATTCTACCCTTTCGTGCCTTCATTCACAAAAGCTTAGATCGTTTAATTTTAGTGTTTATCCTAAATCTGGTTCTTAATATATATATATATATATATATATATATACTCAGAAACAGTAATAAAAATTACCAAAAACAGTAACGGGTTAAAAGTATTTTAAAATTTCATTTGCTAACAATTTAGTTTAAGAATGATATATATACTTTTTTACATACTCGGAACATGTAACGCGTATGCATCATAAAAATCCCCATCATTTAAAAATGGTTATTAGTTTTTGATTTAAGTTGTTTAAAATAATACGTGTCAGGCTATTCTACTTATGATAAATATAAATAAAACTGAAACATTAATGCATCATTTTCCATCAAAACAGTGAGAAGTACTATTTTTCACCTGCATATCTTAATGTTAAGTGAGGTATTGTTTCAATAATTTAATAGTTTAGAGATGTCTATAAAAATTAATTTCTTATAATGTTTAAACACAATTATTTTTGTCTCTATTTAGGGGTGTAAAGTATCTAATAATAAATTAATCTAGTTCCAACTAACTAGCTTGTAAGTGAACAAGACTACCTCGTGCCGTGCTCCTAACTCAGTGTTAAAAGTTACTTTCTGATGAAAGCAAGTTATATACGTAAATCAGTACTAAAAATCAACCTCGTGATGGGCATAGATAATTGAGTATACTGTTCTTACTTTTTAAAGGTTGGGTTCCATTAGTATTAAAAACTGACATATGTTACGTTCATACTGAGTGTGCCACTGTCATGCAGTTAGAAGTATCTTTAGATTTGCCATGTGCTTCTGATGTATTGTACTAAAAACGTGTGACAATGTCCCTGTGGTCATACAGATGAGGTTAAATCACGGACTTAATATGCGCTACATATATTAAGTCTGTGGGTTAAACAATCGCTGTCAGTCATCATTGATGACTGTGACAATATCCATATTGTCATACAGATGAGGTTAAACACGTGTTTTATATCATCATTGGTGACTGTGACAATATCCCTGTAGTCATACAGATGAGGTTAAACACATGTTTTATATTATCACTGATGACTGTGACAATATCCCTGTAGTCATACAGATGAGGTTAAACACATGCTTTGTGTCATCCCTGGTGACTGTGACAATAGCACTGTGGTCATACAGATGAGGTTAAACACGTGTTTTCTGTAATTACTGGTGACTATGCAATATATCTATCGCACAATTGTATTTCGTAGGTGTTTCAAGCAATGCTTGACTACCTCTGGTTATGATTATAGCGTAATGACCTGTAGGACTTAATAACAAACAAACTTGATTTGCGTTATATAGTAGTATTGTATGTTTTCTACCTTCTTAACCCCGTCCAACGGTACATGCTCCCCCTATCAACCGTGGGGGTATTATAATGTGACGGTCAATCTCACTGTTAGTCGGTAAAAGAGTAGCCCAAGAGTTGACGGTGGGTGGTGATGACTAGCTGCCTCCCATCTAGTCTTAAACTGCTAAATTAATGACTAAATTAGTATTGGTCAATGAATTCAACAAATAATCCGAATTGGTCAATGAATTCAACAAATGATCAGTATTGGTCAATGAATTCAACAAACGATCAGTATTGGTCAGTGAATTCAACAAATGATCAGTATTGGTCAGTGAATTCAACAAATGATCAGTATTGGTCAATGAATTCAACAAATGATCAGTATTGGTCAATGAATTCAACAAATGATCAGTATTGGTCAACGAATTCAACAAACGATCAGTATTGGTCAATGAATTCAACAAACGAACAGTATTGGTCAATGAATTCGACAAATAATTAGTAATGGTCAATGAATTCGACAAATAATTAGTAATGGTCAATGAATTCGACAAATAATTAGTAATGGTCAATGAATTCAACAAATGATCCGAATTGGTCAATGAATTCAACAAATGATCCGAATTGGTCAATGAATTCAACAAATGATCAGTATTGGTCAATGAATTCAACAAATGATCAGTATTGGTCAATGAATTCAACAAATGATCAGTATTGGTCAATGAATTCGACAAGTGATCAGTATTGGTCAATGAATTCGACAAGTGATCAGTATTGGTCAATGAATTCGACAAGTGATCAGTATTGGTCAATGAATTCGACAAGTGATCAGTATTGGTCAATGAATTCAACAAGTGATCAATATTGGTCAATGAATTCAACAAATAATTAGTAATGGTCAATGAATTCAACAAATGATCCGAATTGGTCAATGAATTCAACAAATGATCAATATTGGTCAATGAATTCAACAAACGATCAGTATTGGTCAATGAATTCAACAAACGATCAGTATTGGTCAATGAATTCAACAAACAGTCTCCTGTATAGATATGGCTGAGTACTATACTTACTATGAATGTTAAGAAGATCAACCAGTGGCGACACATATGTGGGTGTTAGTGTACTAGTTATTTGAGGGTGACTTTTTTTTCTCGATAGCATAGTCCTATAGTTTAGTCATTGTTCTGTTTCATCTAAGCAATCATCGTAGTTACGTGTTTACATAATAAGTTTGAAAGTAATGAAGACGTCACAAAACAGAAAAAAATGTATTGTTTTCAACATTTGTCAATAATTAAAAAAGAAGACTGGATTACGTAGCAGAAATGTTAAAACTGTTAAAAACAAAACTTTCCTAGTTACTGTTATTATATACATGTACGATAAACTATTGAATTTCCAGCCAGCTAGGTGTTAAGTCAAGACATGACCATTAAGCTAAACATCACCAACCTTTACAGGATGATTTCGTAGTTCAACATTACCGACAATTAGATAATAAAATTAATATGTATCACTGCTTTGGGAGAAAATTAGAGTACATTATTTATTTTTACATTATTGTTGTGGGTGAGAATTAGAGTACGTTATTTATTTATTTTTACATTATTGTTGTGGGTGAGAATTAGAGTACAGTATTTATTTTTACATTATTGTTGTGAGTGAGAATTAGAGTATAGTATTT
>NW_013666059.1:514443-517268 GCF_000517525.1 Limulus polyphemus
TAGAGTACAGTATTTATTTTTACATTATTGTTGTGGGTGAGAATTAGAGTATAGTATTTATTTTTACATTATTGTTGTGGGTGAGAATTAGAGTACAGTATTTATTTTTACATTATTGTTGTGGGTGAGAATTAGAGTACGTTATTTATTTTTACATTATTGTTGTGGGTGAGAATTAGACTATATTATTTATTTTTACATTATTGTTGTGGGTGAGAATTAGACTATATTATTTATTTTTACATTATTGTTGTGGGTGAGAATTAGAGTACATTATTTATTTTTTACGTCATTCTTATGGGTGAGAGATACATTATTTATTTTTCCATTCACTGTTCGCACCCAATAAAAAGCAAAATTAGCTAAAACTTGTTTATAATTAATTTAAGAAAATGTTTTTTTTTTCATACCTTGGCCGCACCTTAATGATACTCTTTGCGCATATTTGTCGAATTGGTTCTGTGTAGTCCTCTGGTGATTTTCTCTCCAAACTTTGAAATCCTGGCTATGCTACGGTACTCAAGTGTGTATGAATATTACTTATTCTTGACTACAGTTATATGGTTACCTCAATGTTTCTCTATGAATTATTATATCTTGTTTATGGTAAAAGTATAATAGATCAGATACTTATAAAAACATAATGCGTAGTATTTCTACAATTAAACTGTTGTCACCAGGAAAAGAAATGGGTTTTAGGAACTAGGCACACGCTTAGAAGGAGCAGTGGGATGATAGGTATAAAAAAGCAAATAGAAAAGATAGGAGGTTCTTATTTTATATTCTAGCTTGTCAATATCAGTAATTTGAGTTCCTAATTCGTAAGAAACTTTAGACTTTGTATTTGGACATCATAAACATATAATTTGAACCAATGCTGCATTCAACATACCAGGTGACACACAAAAATTAATATTTAGGTGTGTTTTTTAATATTTACTTTTAAATCTAGAATTGTTTGTTTTGAATTTTGCGCAAAGCTACACGAGGGCTATCTGCGCTAGCCGTCCCTAATTTAGCAGTGTAAGACTAGAGGGAAGACAGCTAGTCATCACCACCCACCGCCAACTCTTGGGCTACTCTTTTACCAACGAATAGTGGGATTGACCGTCACATTATAACGCCCCCACGGCTGAAAGGGCGAGCATGTTTGGTGTGACGGGGATTCGAACCCGCGACCCTCAAATTGCGAGTCGAGCGCCTTAACCACCTGACCATGCCGGGCTAAATCAAGAAATTAATTACTCTATAATACTGAAATTTGAATTGTAATATACAATTTGATACCAAATTTATTGACATAAATTCATAAAATAATAGTTCAATAAAATTTTGAATGCAATTCCACAAACACGATGACATGGCCTTTGACCCGTGGCGATAGGGTTAATAAACATCTCCAGTAGTACTTAACTTGACCAATGGGGAAAAATGCAAACTGAGAACTAGGTACACGGCGTGTACCCCAATTTTCATCACTGGTTGTCCCTTACATACAAGTTGTGGTGGTTTATTTTTGCCATGTTACTGAGAGCTGATCACATTTTATAATAATGCTCCAAGTCCCGTACTTCCTTTGGAACTACTTGTTGATCACGCTCATTTTGATGATCAAGATTACGTGCTATTTATTGCCGGACATTGCATCTTGACAGTGTTTCCACAGTCATCCTATTATACGTGGACTTCAACTTCTCAGACCCAATTTAAACAGACCAAAGTCCACTAGAGCTGCATCTAGGGCCTTGACAGGAAAGTATTCGTATAATTTTACTTTCCATCCCAACTTTCTAATGAAAACAGGAGTTAATTCCTAGATGGGGCTGGAAGCTTGTGAGTCTTCTTAATTTCAAATCCTTTTTGATTATATTGTTAATCGCACCAGAAAGTCTGCCCAGCTTCGTTGCAATGGCTTTTTGAGTCGGAGGGTTCTCTTTCTTAGCCTCCAGTTTACAGATGAGGTCGTTGATCCATATTGGTTTGAAGTGCGTTTCAAGCTCGTTGTTGTCCCAAGCTTTCTACTGTGTACTTTTTGTTCTTCTTCCGCGGTGAATCTTGAAGACTATACCTAATAATGTTGTGTTCTTTAACTCTCTGTCGTTCAACTTATCTTCAACAAGAAGGGTCACGTATGTTTCTTCAACCGTGAGTCTGTGGCAACGCCGCACTGTCGAATGATCGAGAATTCACCATAAACCAAAAATACAGCTAACCCGCATATGGAAAGCGTTCTTTACAGTGTGCGATTAACCTTCTCTATTGTCTGAAACTGTAGTTTATTTTTACGCGCCTTTGCGTCCGTTATTTTTTTTATCTATAATCTTTTTTGTTACACACAAGTCACAAGTAAATAAAAAAAACTTTTCAAAAAAAAAAGGAAGTAACTGTAGAGATGGCTAATACTTCAATAGTAATGCAAATAAGATAGTAGGGATAGCATTTGCATCGTCCCTACATAACAGCACAGGCACACAGTGTAGTAGAATGTTAATAGACAAAAATAGGATAAGTTAAACTCATTTGTGATTGAATAGTTATATATATTACTATATGTTAATTCTTGCATGTGTTATTATGTAGGAATGATGCAAATGCCATCCCTACTATCTTGCTTGCATTGTTTTTGAAGAATTGATATTAGCCATCCCTACATTTATTTCCGTTTTTGAAAAGTTTTTCTTTACTTGTTTTTTAATGCAGGTTTCAATAGATATAGGAAGGTTGTATTTATAACCAAGTTCTAAATACAATGTATTCCAACTGTAATATTTATTGTTTATCTATTATTGGCTGGTAATTCCCATTTCTCCCTGTAGTTAAGCTTT
>NW_013666059.1:518104-518846 GCF_000517525.1 Limulus polyphemus
TACTATTTTATAGAAATTCGAAGAATACGCAGATATATTGACCTCGAGGCCATTGTTTTTAGTGTTTTTAAGGTGACCGTTGTGCCATTTTTCTGAAAACTTAGGGTAAGGAACTTAAAATATACGCACTGAAAAACAACCTCAGGTGATACGAATTCTTTTTTATTCGAGCGCTTATTTTTATGGTTATCCATTTTAACGTGTTTTGTATATACCATACAACTAACGTGGTATTAGTTTTAGCTCATTAATATATGAATGATGAATAGAATATTTGTTAATCGTATATGATAATCACAGCGTTATATTGTTGTAGTAAATCTGTATATGCTTTGCTCGGTTAGTGCGAGGTTAAAAAGACTGTGAAATGCCGTTAAGCCTACACAGGTTTTGTAATATTAATCTCTGTTGAACAACAATATCACTTGTAAAAAAACTATAATAATCTGTTGAACAACAATATCACATGTGACTTTACTAATAACTCTGTTGAACAACAATATCACTTGTGAAACGCTGTAATAATCTCTGTTGAACAACAATATACTTGTGAAACGCTGTAATAATCTCTGTTGAACAACAATATCACTTGTGAAACGCTGTAATAATCTCTGTTGAACAACAATATTACTTGTGAAATGCTTTAATAATCTATTGAACAACAATATCACTTGTGAAACGCTGTAATAATCTATTGAACAACAATATCACTTGTGAAACGCTGTAATAATCTATTGAACAA
>NW_013666059.1:519443-522784 GCF_000517525.1 Limulus polyphemus
CAATATATTTTGTGAAACACTGTAATAATCTCTGTTGAACAACAATATATTTTGTGAAATACTGTAATAATCTCTGTTGAACAACAATACCACTTGTGAAACACTGTAATAAGCTCTGTTGAACAACAATATATTTTGTGAAACACTGTAATAATCTCTGTTGAACAACAATATACTTGTGAAACACTGTAATAATCTCTGTTGAACAACAATATATTTTGTGAAACACTGTAATAATCTCTGTTGAACAACAATATATATTGTAAAACACTGTAAACGTAACCACTGGTGTTTTAAAACTATCATTATGATATATATATGAAACACTCACGGAAAAGTATTTTGTTATTTTGATTAGGAATGTGTCGGTAAAAGCTTTTACGAACGTTCATTGTCGTTGTTTGTGACAGCTGCTTGTTCACCTCTGTCCTAATTACTTTATATTTAAACAACTGATTACACGTGTGTTACAACAACCGAGTCAAACACGTGTTTAAATTCCTGCGTGCTCGTTTAATCGAAGAAGATAGATTTCAATCAAGACTTATACGGATTAGTCATAATTTTCGAACGTCGTCTGGAAGTATAATCTTGTTCGCTTTACCGTTTCGTAGCAGAAATTGAATTTTTCTCAGTTACAAACAATATCCTTAGCATTCTACTGCCGAAAGTTGATGTCTACTTACCAAAAAGAAAAACTCGATTCGTACATATTTGCTATACGTTCCGCTTAACTTCCTTTCGCTAGTACGGGAGCTTGCAGCAATGACCTGTCCAAACTTAGGTCTTTGCTACCTTTAAAACAATAAAATATTGTTCATTGTTTTAAATATAGTGTGGTATTTTGCTTTGTGTTTGTATGTAAAACGAGAGTTTCCGCTTGGAGTTTATACAAAACATGCATGACACCAGAATGTACGTGTGCGAAAAAAACACAACAACAACAAGAAAAAATGAATTAATCTGAATTAGTTCTAGTCTAGATATCATTATGCTTGTCCGTGTGTAACATCGTTTCTAAAACTCTCGACAACAGATTACTGGCAGAAAGCTACCCGAGTTCTATCACGTATTAGTTGACATACCACAGGATTTATGGGCGGTAGAACTTCCATCGTGTGACATGAATTTTGTAGAACTTAAAAGGTTAGAGGATGGCTCGTATGAAGAATATTTAAATCAGAGGCACTGCACCCTGGTGTCCTCGCATACAGTATCGACGCCCTGGCGTGCCATATTTCTTCTCCAGTAGCATAAATTATGACTATATTCTTCGTTTTCGAACGTGATATATTTCATAACGTCATAAATTTTGAACTTAACGATTCGTTAACCTTATTGTAAAACGCGCAATGTTTGTTTATTATCTACAATAATAGAAATATTAGAGTTGTTAATTCATTAACCTCATTATCACACGAGTTTGTTTCTGTCGTTACTTGTTTGTTCAGTGTTACTTATTATTACATTAATTCCATTATTATTTGTTAATATCAGTTAATTCATTAACCTCATTATCACACAAGTTTGTTTCTATCGTTACTTGTTTGTTCAGTGTTACTTATTATTATTACATTAATTCCATTATTATTTGTTAATATCAGCCTCGGCAACAACACAAAAATCTAGGTTTCGTCAACCTCTCTGTAACTTGGAGTTAGCGGTAAGTTTACGGGCTTACAGCGCTAAAATCAGGGATTTGATTCCTCGTGATGGACAGAGCATAGATAGCCTATTGTGTAACTTTGCGCTACACCAGACGTTGCGTTACTAATTTTTACTGCTATCCGTAAAGACACAAATGTTTAATGTCTCACCAGGAGATTGGAAATGAATTCCGCCATCTTCTTCAAAGCTATTAGTTCTCACTAGAGTGTAAATATTTCTATTTATTGAAATCCATTACTAATATCTAAAATGATACTAACATACATATATTCCAATATTTTATAACAAAAACGTAGGGATTTTAAATATGAGTGTTAATGACCATGCTATAAATAGGGTATATGAAAAACAAACAGTTTTTTTTTTAGTTAAGCATACAATGGGTTATCTGTGCTCTGCCCACCACGGGTATTGAACCCCGGTTTTTAGCGTTGTAAATCCGCATACATACCGCTGTGCCACTGGGGATTTGGGCGGTTGGTTTGGTTGTTTGAAGTTAAGCACAAAGCTACACAATGGGCTATCTGTGCTCTGCCCACCACGGGTATCGAAACCTGGTTTCTAGCGTTGTAAGTCCGGAGACATACCCCTGTGCCACTGGGGGGCAAAAATCAAACAGAGAGAAGTTAAAACTATTTTTATCACGTGTAATTCATATTGTACCAAAACCTTGTGTAACCCTTTACTCTCACAAAAAAAATACACACACGCACACACATGTGTGCAGTTAGTACATTGACCTGATTACAGTTTCTTAACCTTTTATAACTGTTTACAGTTTACATTTGTTGTTACTGTTTTCTTTCTTTGTTTTGTTTTGTTGTTTTTTTCGAATCATTTAAAACATCTTTAAAGAAATCTATTCAAAATCGTGGGGTTACAATAAAACGTAATAATCATGAATATATATTTTATAACTCTACTTAGAAGAAATAAAAACACCTGATTCATTACATAACACCAAAAATTACTTTGAAAACATAAAACAACGATTGTTTGTCTTTAATGTTTTTATATAAACTGTTATGTTTAATTGTTAATTAAACATTTTTCGAAATCGGATACATTAGAAGCAGGTTATTTACAGTTGAAGTTTTATTTGATTTCCTAAATACGTTTTTTTAAGACCAGAATTATACTTTCCTATGTTATAGAGGTCCAGGGTTTTTAATACGTCACAAATCTGACAATTTCTATTTTCGATCGCCTTATTGGAAGGCTTGGTTTGGTTTGAATTTCGCGCAAAGCTACTCGAGGGCTATCCGCTATTTAGCAGTGAAAGACCAGAGGGAAGGCAACTAGTCATCACCACCCACCACTAACACTTGGGCTCCTTTTTTACCAACATTCTCGCCCCTTTCAGCCGTAGATGCGCTATAATGTGACGGTCAATCACACTTGATTTTAGCATTGTAAGTCTGTGTAATTTTAATGATATACAAAATTATATCACATTTAGTTCACCCTAACCTTAACATTGCGTTATAAAGATTAATTTAACCCAAATATTTACTTGTCTCATACCGTTCGCTACCGGTGGGGTCCAAATATAGCGTTTTTATATTTGTATCCGTTACAACGTTCAGTGTCAAGTACTTACTATTGTAACATTGGATGAAATCTCTGGTTGGTTTTCAACGTAATAAAATATGTAGAGAATTGCAATAGTAATT
>NW_013666059.1:523461-524450 GCF_000517525.1 Limulus polyphemus
GGGAATGACCGTCCCATTATAATGCCCCCACGGCTGAAAGGGTGAGCATGTTTGGTTGAACGGGAATTCGAATCCGCGACCCTCAGATTGCGACTCGAGCGCCCTAACCACCTGGCCATGCAGGGGCCATAACCAACTGGCCATGCCGGGCCAGTAATTAGTGGGATTAAATGATATATTGATATTTTGTATAATGTTTTTGCGTGATTGATATGTTTTCAGAGATTATGTAGTTAACAAGATTATGAGCCCATAAGCAATTCGGTGTATGAAAACATCAGTAAGCTGAGGATTAATTAAGCTTCAAAGCAAAATCTTCTAGTGTTGTTGGTTTGTTAGCGCAAATCTACACAATTGGCTATTTGCGCTTTGACCACCGCGGGGAACGGAACCACGGATTTTTCCATTTTTAAGTCCGTAAACTTAACGCCGACCCAGCTGGGAAGTTGCTAGTGTTAAAACAGTAATAGAATCTCTCCATGCATATCCGTCAAACTTAGACCGTTATTTTGTTATACCCATCACGAGTATCGAAATCAGATTTTTTACGTTATAAGCGCACAAAACTACCACCGAACTACTGGGGGTGGATCGGCCATTATATAAGCGATGTTAAAATATTTCAATAAAAGTAATATATATATATATACACTACAGCCCCATTTAATGACAGATGAGCCCAATTATAAAATAGTAATAGGTTGCCCCCAGTAGCTCAACGGTAAGCTTGAGGGCGTATGAAATTTAAATTCGGGATTTCATCCTTGTGATGCAAACAGGGCAGATAGCCCACTTTTCAACTTTGGGTTTAAAAACAAACTTTCAAACGTTATAAACCCAACAAGGTTCACTAGCATTCTAAATTTTTAAATTGTTTATGTCAAGACTTAAAGAAAATTCTAAGGAAGCTGAACATATTAGCTAAAAAATAAATACAACGACACAAGCTTACAACTTGGAAAGAGGTGGAAGAGGAGAATGCTGTTGTA
>NW_013666059.1:525319-531996 GCF_000517525.1 Limulus polyphemus
CTATATGTATATATATATATATATATATATGTGTGTGTGTGTGTGTGTGCGCGCGTAAAATACTTACCAACCACTTTTTATTGGATTAAATATAATTTCAATAAATTCCATTTAAATAAAGAATGAGACTGTGGTAAATATTTATGTATTTATCCGTTTGTTTACTTGCAAAACTGCACAATGGGCTATCTGGACTGTGCCCACCGCAAAGCTCGAACTTTGAATTTTAACATTAAAAGCTCTCAAACTTATCACTGAGCTAAGAGGGGGTGGGGAGAAAAATAATTATACTAAGTTCTATGTTCTTTAACATTTTCAGTTTGATTATATGTTTGTAGTTAAGCACAAAGCTGCACAATGGGCTATCTATGCTTTGCCCACCACAGGTATCAAACCCGGTTTCTAGTGTTGTAAGTCCGCAGACATACCACTGTGCCACTGGGGGGCTTTCAGTTTGAAAAAAGAGCCTTAATTACAGACTTGCAAGTGTACACCTATTTAAAATGATCTAAAACCCATTTTTTATTTGCAATAAATTATATCAGTTAATGTGTCTAACTTTACAGTCAATATAACCTACTATACCTTAGAAAGTGCTTATTGACCTTTAGTTTTATACGAGGTCTAATTAGATAGTAAATAAGATGTATGTATTTTATAGTTAAGTATGTTTGTTACTAATAGTGTTTACTGTTCTGCCAAAAGTATCCAAACATTATTTGTAATAAATTATATCAGTTAATGTGTCTAACTTTACAGTCAATATAACCTACTATACCTTAGAAAGTGCTTATTGACCTTTAGTTTTGTTACGAGGTCTAATTAGATAGTAAATAAGATGTATGTATTTTATAGTTAAGTATGTTTGTTACTAATAGTGTTTACTGTTCTGCCAAAAGTATCCAAACATGCAACTATACGCTGAAGTCATAGTGATCACTGTCGTAAAGTGTTGCCACCCCTCCCTACTGCCCTGAATATTTTGAGACACGCTCTTGACGAGGTTCAGAATTGTGCATTTACCTCCAATACTGTTTAAGATAATGGTTGGAAAACAATCTAGTTTAACTTTTAGAATCAATTTCTGCATATAGACCCTAAAATGTTGTGATCTCCAAGCTGATGGTGGTGGTGGTAGTGTGTGGGAGGAGGGTGGGTCATTGAAATTTATAAACCAGGCATAGAAGTCACCCGAGTTCTTTGTGACAGAGAACCCATTTCTGTATATCATTAAACGTTTAGATGCCCAGACACTTCGCAACTATGTCTCGTACTCAAGACAGTAAGTAGTCCAACTCCCTGGTCGAAACGGCTTTCATCAACCCATAAAATTCGCGACAAATCGCTAGGATTCTAGGTCTGTAGGACTTGACACTAAGAAAATTTTTTTAACACGTCTGCTTTCATGGTATGAACAGTCTGTGTGTCCCAGCCCTAAAAAAACCTTACTTTCATGTAGAGCACGTTGCACAGATCCGTTCGCGTGTGATTACATTGAGTACAGAAACGTAATTACGAGGTTTTTTTGTTTGATTGTTTTGGAAAGCTCGTTTCTAGCACTTTCTTATGATCGTAACAAATGATCCTTTCTTACGCTTGGACGACACTTTCGGCTTATTTGAATCTTTTATAAATATTGTACTTTCAGATTCTTGCACATGACCAAGAATTGTAACTGTTTTGGATATCAATTTTCCACACTTGAGCATCTTTTATGTCTACTCTTACAAATTTACGCACTCTGTACCAGCACTGTCTTTCTGTAAATTTTCGAACACCTCTTGAACATGTGACACGGCCCTGCAAGGGAACTCTGTACAAAGTCACACTTGATAGGTAGGTTAGTAATAGTTAATAGAAATGTGTTATTTAGCTCCATCCAGTCGTGGTTTTGACTGAAACCAGCTCTTTGCTAAGCTGGTAACTGATTCTTCAAAGCAGAATATTTACTGCATGTGTTTTTACACCAAGATATACTGCTTATTACTTACGCTGTTTTCAAGCGCGCGTGACTAATGAGTTTTAAAACATTCACGCAGTCGCTACCTTTAAACTCCACCCTTCAAGTACCACACAGCGCAAGTACAAAAGTAACATTTTGAAGCGGACTAGGGGATCAGGTTTGGAAACGTATTGCAATGAAGTATTAATTTCTTGGAGAATTCCCCTGAAGCATTCATTGTAGAGATAAACGTCCTTTGTTCGTAGACATTCTGTTCATGTGAGGTTAGAGAAAACAGTTCGGTTCTGTATTTATATAAAACAGGACAACCTACTTTGCGCTGTGAGGTGATACGATCAATAATTGCACAGGTTTATTTAGGCCTTATATACATATTCCATTATCAGAAATCTGCCAGATTTTTCAAGATACAACCTATCAAACTCGGTTGATCTTCTTATTCAAACCTAAGGTTAATCACACGTGACATACTTTATAAACCGACCAAGAGGGGTGTTGCTTATTGTGTGTCTGTTCACTGCACCACAAGAAAAAAAGGAAATTCACCAGTAATTAAATGGGTTTTAGAGCAATAAACATAAGCCATAAAATGCGTTATACGTTTTATTGAGTTGTAGTTTTGTTCTTTACCTTTTCAGTTTGTTTGTTTTGAATTTTGCGCAAAGCTACACGAGGGTTATCTGCGCTAGTCACCCCTAATTTAATAGTGAAAGACTAGAGAGAAGGTAGCTAGTCATCATCACCCACCGCCAACTCTTAGGCTACTCTTTTACCAACGAAAAGGTGAGCATGTTTGGTGGGATGGAGATTCGAACCCGCGACCCTCAGATTGGGTGTCAAGCGCCCTAACCAACTGGCCATGCCGGGCCCCAGAATTTTTGGGCAAAGTGCTATGTGTGCTTAATTTGAACTGATAAACTCTAGTTTCATAGCACCCACCATCAACTCTTCGATTACTCTTTTGTAACCGAATTATGGGATTTAATCGTCGCTCTCCAGTGTGAAGCGCGTTTTTTGCGATAGCCGGACACGAGCCGTCAACCATTGGATTCATAGTCAGAACACGCTAAGTACTAGGCCACGCTCGGCTCGTAACTCTTTATATTCCATATCAAGTGTTTTAATGTTACATAAGACGAGTTCACTGAAACTCTTTTCGGATATGTGTGAATGCAGTAACTACCTATTACATATCTACTAAAGTTTGACGTTAGTAAGGCAGAGTCTTACAACGCTAACTTCAGGAGTTGATTCCTCGCAGTAGATACAGTGGACATAGAGCCCAATGTGGATTTGCTCTAAAACAAACAAACGATGTGACAGAAAAAAAATGACCAAGCAGCATACATGTACAGATGGTGAGAATTCGCATATTTCTAAAAATAATTTTAAATAAGTGAAACGTTCAGTTTGAAAAAGAAAAACTATATTTTGTGTAAACATTATGGTTCAAACATATTTTCACTTGTATCTGTTGAAAATATAGAAAAAATATATTTGGTTCACTAATATCTGTATAATAGCGTTTAAAAAGCTCTTATTTGCACTATAATTTGATTAGTTTTCGTTCTTTATTTAATACCTTAACTAATAAGTTTCAGGTAATTTATTTAAACTTGGGCAAGCGTGTGTTTTTTCCATGACTATAACTATGTACATTATTTGTTGTGATTAAGCCTAGATCCCTCGAACTACGAGAGCGGCGGACTATTTATTTTTTAGATAAATAAGAAATGAAAATATACCTACAAAGCTAAATAGTTTAGTTATTTAATCACTTCTGTAGTTAAAATTAGAGTTTCTATGTTGAAATGCTCGATTCGTGTACAGAGCCACGGAATATTGGCCAATGTTGTATTCTATTTTATGTTCAAACTTTAGAAGTATAATTTCTGAGCATAAATGATAAATACTGAAATACATATATTTGCTAGATACGTAATTACAAGCCCAATGAAAATAATTTCAATAGCAATCACAGATATAAACAAAGAATTTATTTGTTTATATAAATATATAGTGACCCAAGGATGGCCAAGTGAGTCGATTAGTTGCCTTCCCCCCGGTCAGCAGAATCTGGGGACAGGTGTCTCTGTAGCAGTATCGTACATCTAAACGTAAAGAATGTGATAAATCAAGTAGGCCTAAGTCAAAAATTTTGAGTCAAGGATTTAAGTCATTACTATTTGAATAATTAAAAGTAAAACGACGTTAAACCAGATTAAACATATTTATCTTTATTATGTATTTTAGAGGTTACTAAGTTACTGAATATTATGATTTACGAACATTGTATATGTATATTAGATTCTATTGGTAAGGGTATCTCGACATATGAATTAGGGCATGATGGGCCATTTTTTTCTACTGCTACATACCCAATAAAATTAGAGACGGTTAAGCCTGAATCGTAAGAGGTATCTTACTTGGCCTTTTATCTCACTGCGTCATTCAAGTGAACAAACAAACCCTTATTATAAGAACATTTTAATGGATTTTAGAATGATCTAAAAACATTTTTCTCCAACTATATTATCATCAATCGTGTCTTTCTGCTATTAATTTGTTGTGTTTTCTTAAGTATAATGTGCATGTACATTTTTGAAGCCCTCACATTTTCGTTAAAAGTAGAGCCTAATTTTTGTCCCTAAACCTGTGGAAGGAAACATGTATCGCTAATGTTCTTTAACTGAAGGTGTTTGGGTAAGTTTTATAGTAATTGTCTTAAAAATACCCATTAGAAACCTAATTATGAAAATAAAACTTTTATCAATCCTTAAGCCCCAGGTTTAACAATCTATATTTAAAGAAGTTTACTCCACCTCCAGTTAATTAGTAACTGGGTTGAGGTTATATTCTGTACTCTCTACAATTTTGTAGATGGATGGTGAGAAGCGCCGACAGTGAAATACCGCGCGTTCATCATGCGTTACTTTGCGTGAGACCGTGAAGATATATGTGGTTTCAATACGTGATTGCGTAGTTTCACAACCCATGGGAATTACTAGGGTAAAGCTAAATGAATGTGGATCAGGTAGCAAAACATATGGCTGTGCGGAACAACTGGTACAAAAGTTTGGTGGAGTCGCTACCTGTGTGGCAAGTTGCGATTCAAATTAGCCGACTAAAGAAACAGGTCTAACTTTTCCCTCAAGGTCGTCGTCACGTTTGGCAGTCTGCCATGATTACTTGTGAAGAATAGGCAGGCTTCTTGTTGTCATGCCTCATCTTCCGTTTCGTTTAAGTGATGTAATTATAACTGGACTATAAACATTATTCAGATACAATTTCTTATTCCCTTTCTCAAAGAATCACTAACTTAATAGGATTATTCTCGTCCTTGATTGACATGTGGTATTAAGTCAAAGTGTTTTGACCTAGTTTTAAATATGTAAAGGGAAGAAATATGCAATATTTCAGGACTCTAATGAAAGTTAAGACAAACGAGATATCAATAACTTATAAATTGTATGTCGCTAGAAACCGGGTTTCGATACCCGTGGTAGGCAGGGCACAGATGGCCATTTGTGCTTAATAACAAACAACAACTTGTACATTAGATGATATACGGGAAAAGCGTATGAACAACGACACCAACCACATAAAAGTGTGATCGATTCTCTCGGTTGCCAAACGGTAATCTTAAAGGTTTATAACATTAGGATTCGGGGTTCGAATCGACACAGCACGTTTAGACTATTTTGCACCTTTAAGCTAAAAAACTCCGCTAATCCATATATATATATATATATATATATTACTGGTTTTGAATAAGTATTAAGTTTGAATGGTCACTTGACGTCAGTAAACAAAATATAATCAAATAGGAACAGTAAACTTATTACTGTCCAAGTAACTTTTCAAGTTACTGCCTTCTCTTAAATACTGTTCTAAAAACTGTTCGCATTAGTGGTCACTAACTTTAATTGTTTCCGATTTAAATGTTCACAATTACTTATAACACACGTCGTTCTCCTCCGAGTGTGTGTGTGTGTTAATGTCACTGCAACATAGAAGTATATATTAGTCACTAATCTTTCGCTACTCTATAGAAGTATATATTAGTCACTAATCTTTCGCTACTCTATAGAAGTATATATTAGTCACTAATCTTTCGCTACTCTATAGAAGTATATATTACTCACTAATCTATAGAAGTATATATTACTCACTAATCTTTCACTACTCTATAGAAGTATATATTTCTCACTAATCTTTCACTACTCTATAGAAGTATATATTTCTCATTAATCTTTCACTACTCTATAGAAGTATATATTTCTCATTAATCTTTCACTACTCTATAGAAGTATATATTACTCACTAATCTTTCACTACTCTATAGAAGTATATATTACTCACTAATCTTTCACTACTCTATAGAAGTATATATTACTCACTAATCTTTCACTACTCTATAGAAGTATATATTTCTCATTAATCTTTCATTACTCTATAGAAGTATATATTACTCACTAATCTTTCGCTACTCTATAGAAGTATATATTACTCACTAATCTTTCGCTACTCTATAGAAGTATATATTACTCACTAATCTATAGAAGTATATATTACTCACTAATCTATAGAAGTATATATTACTCACTAATCTATAGAAGTATATATTACTCACTAATCTTTCACTACTCTATAGAAGTATATATTACTCACTAATCTTTCACTACTCTATAGAAGTATATATTTCTCATTAATC